>NC_059502.1:1212121-1515151 GCF_914767665.1 Harmonia axyridis
CTAGATACAACTGTCGATCATGTTTAAAGTCAGCATACCACCTTTTAATAGTTGTCAATGGAGCATAGTCTGAAAAATACGTATTGAGCCATTGAGTTTTAACTAATTTTATCACTGTGCTAGATGTTGTTACAGAATATAGCGAATACTTTCTAAGATATTGAACTTTATGAAGAGATTTTTTTATTTCCTATTATAAGTCGCAGTTGAATAAAAAAAAGTAGTGATAGAATGAGGGAAGAATAGCATGAACCTAGAAAATGTTGATCAACATGATTAATTATCTTGAATCAGACAAATTAGACGGTCATTTTCACCATCTTCATCATCTGTACCATTTCACACCCATGGTTTTAAGCCGACACACATCCTGTGTCGTATAAAATACGGACAAGTCATTGCGTATTTCCAGTATCGACAAACAGCAGCAGCTGCGGCCGTTGAAAAGACTAACCATTCTTCAAATTGAATCATTACAGCGTGGAAGGCAAACAGAACGCCCCTCTGTTTGCACCCATTGTCGAAGTACACCGCAAAGGCTGGGAAGGACATACTCACGGCCCTACAATCAAAGTCTAACACTCTTCGGTCTGGCGAGATTACATTCCTTAGACCGAGATCATGCCCGAATTGGAAGGGGTAGTAGTGTGTGTTAATTGCTGTCGATATAGCCAGGGGGGTGAAAAAACACAGCAGGAAGTGGTGAATTTGAATTTCAAAAAAGTTTTGATTTGATTAATGTACTGGTAACTAGAGATAAGTCGTCCAGATGAGCCTAAACTGATTTTTTTTCAACTTTCCTAGAATATTAGGAAGAATTTGAAGAGAGAAAAAAATCACTAAGAATCTTCATTTTTACGTTGACGATATAACAGGCCAATTGAAAAAGCCTCGGCCTACCATAGTAAAACACTTATTCAACATAGCTTCGAGGGCGATATAGCGATCTGCCAACTTTTCGATACCATTTTTGTAGAAAGATTTGTCTTTCACTTCAAAATTGGCCTCAGTTCCGTCGATTACTTCTTCATTGGCGCTAAATTTCTTTCCAGCGACCATTCTTTTGATGTTTGAGAACAGGAAAAAGTCGCTGGGGGCCAGATCTGGCTAATACGGTGGATGCAGATGTAATTCGAAGCCCAATTCATGCAATTTTGACATTGTTTTTATAGATTTGTGACACGGCGCATTGTCTTGATGAAACAGCACCTTTTTTCTTCAAATGGGGCCGTTTTTTAACGATTTCATCCTTTAAACGATCCAATAACGCTATATAATAATCGCTATTGATGGTCTAGCCCTTTTGGAGGTAATCAATGTTGT
The DNA here is from genome assembly GCF_914767665.1 of Harmonia axyridis. NCBI lineage: Eukaryota > Metazoa > Arthropoda > Insecta > Coleoptera > Coccinellidae > Harmonia > Harmonia axyridis. Next base: position 1,213,445 of record NC_059502.1, read on the forward strand.
GTTTTTCCTCGCTTTGGATTCGGTTCATCGTGTGCAGTCTACTCAGCTGACTGTTGAATGGACTCCGGGATGAAATGATGGAGCCATGTTTCATCCATTGTCACATATCGACCCAAAAATTCAGGTTTATTGCACTTAAACAACTTCAAACACTGCTCAGAATCATGTGATGCTTTTGATAATTCAAAATCCATTTTTGACAAGTATTCAACCGATTTCGATAGATGGATACCTGATTTTGACAACTACATACCCGATTTTGACCACTACATACCCTATTTTGTAGCGTTCTATTTGGCGAATTCATTTGTTGGATTCTCATTTCATCAAAAAGATTGGTGAATGAAGAAACTTGTTAGAATCTGTATATGCCAAAGTGTGTGCTATCCAGGTGTGTTCTTTTTTTTTTCGTTCCTGATTTCATCAAGAAAGGTGTTATCTATATTTCGTTGGTAACAAGATCTTGGAAATTAAAATTTAAAACTTTCATATAAGGGTTTTCTTGGGGTATTATTTTCTGGTTTCTCTCCCGGATTCTTTCCTGGATATTCCCCATTAATTCGTGGTGTTTGGATGCTTTTCCTGGTTTGAGAGAGCTATACGTACTCTAGTTGCAGGAATAGGTTTAAGTTGTTGAGTTCAAGGAACCATATAAAGTTGGCCTACTTGACACAACCCATTGAACATTATGTTGAACATCTGTTCTAATTGGAAAATTATCAGCTGGGACCTCAACTCAAACCAACTAGGAAAGTAACGCTAAGAAGCTCTTTTTTCTGAATATTTGTACATTTTCAATTTATTTATCTGTGATATATTTGCTCAGTCTCATTCTGGTGGCAGATTGTGAAGTGACTTCCACAAGTTGTGAGGTACAATACCTGGGTTAAATAAAATGAGGGTTTTGTTTGACTTGGAATTTGTGACTGTTCATTTTGTGGTATTGAGAGGTCAGCCTCACGACTGAGTTAAACCGAAGGGGTATTTGTGGTAGTTACTTGCTTCAATTTTGACAAACACATACCCGATTTTGGCAAATTCATACCCGATTTTGACAATTTCATACCCTATTTTGACGACTACATACCCAATTATGACACTAACGTACCCATTTATGACAAACATATACCCATCACGTACAGACCGATAAAATTCACTGGGATATTGCCTTGTATGTTTTTTCGACTCCCAAGACGTCCTCAGCGTTAGCTACAACCTCCGGAATCGGCGATTTCTGCCTTAAAAACCCCCGGGTATCGATCCGGGCCGAAAGATAAAAGGGCGCTGGAGCAGCACGGGCCTCCGCAGCGTAACGAGGAGAATCGCAGGTTGCGAGAATAAAATCCCCAGTTGGAGCGAGGGGACAGAGAGGAGGGAACGGTGCAGCCTTTATAATCCGGACAAACACGCACATAAAGAGTTGAAAATGTGGAGTCGGACGTTTTTGGACCCGGCTACTGGTATTGAGTTGAGGTTTACGGGGAGCAAGAGAGATTCCAAGAGTGTGTGTGTGTGATAGTGGCTACGTTTACGAACGGACCTATGGCATTGAATCAGATTGATTAATGACTGCGATGGAAATATTTTTTCGCAATCGAGCAATAGCTGCAATAGCTCCTTCTGTTCGCTCTGAGAAATGTCCAGGATGTCCCAAATTCGATGCTCATTCGAAGCATCTCGAGAACTTTATTAGAGACTTAAAGGAAAAATCCGCCAGATCTCTATTTTCCAAATAATAACCTACCTGAAAGAAGATCATAGATTTCTTGATCTGTTATTGAGCTACAGGACGTTCTGAAAAATTACTGTTCCAATTATTCCGCTATATCTTGGTTTCTGTTCAAGATTTTCCAAAAAATCTAAAAAGTTTTTTTTCAGTATTTTTTTTTGTTTTATAATATACTCATAAGAGATTATAGGAATTGAAGATAGTTTTAGTTGGATATTTTTGAATGTGACACCCTATATTTTTCAGAGCCGCAGATTTGTCGAAAAACATCTCGTTATCGGTTTTTCAAGAACGTTTTTCGACTTCATTTTTGAAATGGGGCATGTTATTAATAAATATTTTATATTTCATTTATTTGGAGATTTAATTCATCTTATGTCTTTCGTACAATCGAATAATATATAAGGTTCCTATTTTCAAAAACACTAAATCTCCTCCATAACTATAACTCTGAAACAGGAATAAATTTCTATGATCTGATAGGAGTAGCAAAATAAAAATGTCTGAACGTTTCAAAATTTTTCGAATATCATGAACAGAAAACCAAGAGAGAAATATTTGAAACAGCAATTTTTCAGCAACGCTCGGTAACTCGAACACGAATATAAATATCTATGATATCGTCGGCTAAGAGTGTAAATCTGCTATGTCCATAATGAACAATTTTACAGGAGACCAACAAAACCGTACAGTACAGTGTTATAATAATAATAAGAGAGTTTATTCATGAAAATACATTCAATGGAGTTTATTGAATGTATTTTCATGAATAAACTCTCTTATTATTATTATTATAACACTGTACTGTACGGTTTTTTTGGTCTCCTGTAAAATTGTTCATTATGGACATAGCAGATTTACACTCTTAGCCGACGATATGCTTTCTGATATTTTATTTATCTTCGATTGACAGCAAATATTGATTTTGCAGACGCGTATCAATCAGCAAAGTATTACTTTTTCTGCCTAGGCAACGAAGTGATTATTCTCAATACGAATAAAACATTCGACATTTTCTGACAATCAATATTTTTTGCCACCTTCCTTATTCCTGAAGGAGTAAGTACTTCTAAGTCGCTATCACTGTCCATAATATAAATATATGCGATATTTTTCCAAAAAACTGTCAAATATTTCATAAATTGTCAAACTATAATTATCATGGACATATACATTTCCATAGCAACCAACCATTCCAACAATTGCGATTTCTATCAAATTTCGTTTGAATTGATCACTACAAGAAAAATAAAAGATTGTGAGAATTGTAATAATTTGCAAATACAATATCCTACATATATCATTATAAACAATTTAAGAAAAAATTATATATTTAACTCGGCATCAAAGTAGATTGACTGCCTTGGCTGAATTCCTAGCCTCGCTACGCTCGGCTATGAACTGTCAGCCACGGCAGTCAATATACCACTTTGCTGCCTAGAAAAACAAACAACTATATTCTGAAAAAATTGATCGGGGTTTTCTTGAAGATTTTTTTCTCTGGGTCTTATGGTTTTCGAGATGCTTCCACTGAGCATCAAATTTGGGACACTACACTTTTGATTCAGTGAACCAAAAGACACAAAATATTGTTGATCTATATGTAATCTTCTCTTACTCTAATACAACTCTCTATGTCATCAACAAGAAATTGAAAATAATCTCTTTATTGAGCTCGATATCTCAGAAAGTATTAGCTACAATTTGTTGACATTACGCAACAACATATGTGGCAGTTTCTTTGATTAGATGAACGTCATTTCATTGTATTTTTATTGCTGTTCATGGATTTGAAAATGATGAATAATAAACAATTCGTACATTTCTAAATAAGAATTTGCTTTGTATGAAGTATGAAGCGTATATGAATAAAAATTTAGACATATCTGAACATCCCTTAGATATATCCAGAAATAACGAACCTTTTCAAATAGGGGCAAGCTATTCTAGTTCAGCAGAAAATTCTCTAACCGAATTCCCCAACTATAAAATCATCCCAGAAACAGTTCGCAATATATATATACAGCGTTACCAGAACAGTCTTCTGGGCAGATGATGGGATAGGAATCGAACCTACAAGGCCGTGGGGTCCTAATCCGGATTAGGACCGACAGCGAGGGGGGAACAAGGGGGGAGACTTGCATCGAGTGATAAGGAAGCCAGACAAGTTGTAGCTCGAGCGCCAAAGCTACAGCGGGATGAAAAATAGATCGGCTGGTTACATCGATAATTTCGAATCGGCTGTGAAGAGAGAGACTTGATAATGTTGTTATCGAATTTTCACTTTTCAGGGTTTTCCTGTAATCTGGACTAGCCGTTGGTTATTTATAGACGTTATTTTCGATTATTTTCTTCAATGTGAAACGGGCCAATCTAAACACCACAGGTCTCAGAATAAATTCTGTTTGAATTAGTGAATCTTGCTTATAATCGCGAATATTTCCCTCTTGTCAAAAATTCTATGCATATGGAGAACAATTATCGGAAATTACAGCGATAATTGCATTGTAGGAAGCGAAATAGCACTGCGATAATTGTTCTGTTCATAGATGCATAGTTTCTATGCATCTTAGACAGTTCGAATCTAAGGTAATTCCATTCTGAATCAGTTTGACAAGTAATGTAACAGTTAATTCGGGAAATATTCCCCCGAATTACACTCGTGCATCAAAATTACCGGATAATTTCGCATTCCATCGTGTTTTCTTTGAAAAACTGCATTCGGTCATTTTCATTTTTGGAGAAAGAGCCCGACACCGAATTTTATGTGGAAGAAGAGAAATAAACAATTTTCAAAATACTGGAATGGTGATCAGTGATTTAATACTTGATATTTCCACCCCTTGCGTTAATTACAGCTCGGCAACGACGGTTCATACTCAAAATGAGTGATTTTAAAATGTTCTGATCTAATCCTTCCCAGATTTCTCTGAGTTGGATTCCTAAGTCATTAAGAGTAGCTGAATGATTTTCTGAACTTTTCAGCCTTCTATTGAGGTTGTCCCAAACCTGCTCAATCGGATTGAGATCTGGACTTCTTGCTGGCCATTCCATTCGAGAGACGTCAACCTCTTCAAGGTACTCCTGAACGATGCGCGCACGATAGGGTCTGGCATTATCGTCCATAAAAATGAAATTTTCACCAATGTATGGGGCAAATGGCACTACATGCTCTTCAAGAATGTTCCTTATATACCTCTATCAGCATTCATAGCTCCATTATCATGCGAGCAGTCAAAGATATTCCACCCCATACCATAATCGATACTCCCCCGAAACCAGTAGTATTCAGGAAATTGCACTGAGCATATCTTTCATGTGGACATCTGTATACAAGGGAACGTCGATCACATTGGTAGAGGCAGAATCTAGACTCATCTGTGAAGAGAACTCTTTTCCAATCAGCCTCTTCCCAATGGATATGCTCTCTCGCAAAATCCAAACGCGCCCTTCGATGGGCTGGGGTAAGAGCTGGGCCTCTTGCCGCGACACGAGGCCCTAAATCATATTCTCTGAGGCGATTTCTTATTGTCTGAGTGCTAATTTGCACCCCAGGAGTTTGCTCAAGCTGATTTTGAAGGAGGCGAGCGGTTGCAAACCGTTGTCTCAACGAAGAAACTCTCAAGTAACGTTCTTGAATGGCAGTTGTTACCCGTGGTCTACCCTGTCTTGGTCTTCGGACATTCATACCTGTCTCCCTGAATCGCTGCAACATTCTGGACACACTTGTATGGGAAACTCAAAACCGTTCTGCAATTCTTGTGTATGTCCACCCTTCTTCTCGCAAAACTACCGCTTGGGCACAAACGAAAATCAAACGAAAGAAAAACTATTAATCACTAGAATTGATCGAGAACAACCGATTTCAGAATGGAGCCAATACATTCAAAATCTGATAATCTCATATTTTTTATTCCTGCTGGGAAAAAACATATGTATTGAAGAAAAACGTTGAAAGTGGATAACATATGCATGCATAATTCTGATAAAAATAATTATCATTGAGAACACCTTCAGTTGTAGAATAAATTTGAGATATCCATAATGTGCGTTAATTTTTTCGCGCAGTGTATATAAAAAAAATCAATCAAAATCTTGTTGGAAAACCCGAAATCAGCGAAAAGCTGACCAAATTTCTAAAAGGACAACATCTGCCGGCTCAACCAATTTATGAATGAAAAATAAACCACATTCTTCAGAATGTCCCATTTAGAAACCCCTTTTTTTCCGATAAAAGCGCGAAATGACCTGTTCCCGATGAGATCAGATGCGCTTAAGGGTGTCCCATTACCAGTTAAGCCGTGGCTTACGTAGCCAAGTCCGTAGGTTTTACCTACGGAGAAGGCCGGAGCAAATTCCATGGTTTGCACGCGCTTTTTATTTGGCTAACTTGTTCCGGGCTTGAGCCAGATTATCCCTGATTACCACCGGGTATAAACTATCATTCTTTGCCGTCTGCTCTCCACTCTACTTTGGCTATGTATACATGTATTTAAGATTTCGGGATTAGGATCGCTGCTTTTGGTGCAAATGAACTGCGTCGGGAGGTTTAGGAAGTCAATTGGATGAAAGTATTTGTGCATTCGTGAATGTTGGGATTTTTCATTGAAGAGGGATGAAATCAAGTGCTGGAGTAAACATCGTATGGTTTTATCGAAACATTCTCGATAATGATGATAATTTTTTCATTGTATGGATTATAGAATTTAAGGGATTTTTTTGATTGATTTATTTATTCTTTTAAATTCATTGGATGCTGGATATCAACAAGAAATAGGTTTTACACAACCCTAGTTTTCTTTATTACTTACCGTATCTGTAGCCAGGACGGTTTTGTAAAGGGTGTTTTTTTAGAGCTATAGAACTTTAAATTGCAATAAAACAACGATGGATTATTCGATTGACATGAATTTTATTTATCCGCAAGATAATCTTGTGGCATTGCACGGCTGGCTCGGATGTAGTCCAATATGGACGTCCAATTTTCGATGACTTTTTCCAACATTTGTGGCCGTATATCGGCAATAACACGGCGAATGTTGTCTTCCAAATGGTCAAGGGTTTGTGGCTTATATATATATTATATATTTATTGAAGGAATACGACAATATCAGAACTCAATAAATGAAATTTCAACGTGATACAAAAACAACAGAATAAAAAATATCTAACAACCAGTATTACATCAGATTTCCAATTATATACAATTTTTTATAATTATCCGCATAGATCAATGACTTTACATAGCCCCACAGAAAGAAGTCTAGCGGTGTTAAATCACAAGATCTTGGAGGCCAATTCACAGGTCCAAAACGTGAAATTAGGCTGCCAAACGTGTCTTTCAATAAATCGATTGTGGCACGAGCTGTGTGACATGTTGCGCCGTCTTGTTGGAACCACAGCTCCTGGACATCATGGTTGTTCAATTCAGGAATGAAAAAGTTAGTAATCATGTCATTCTAGACGTCGGTACCAAAAGTATTTTTCTCCGATTGACAACAAGTATTTATTTAGCAGACACATATTAATCAACAAAATATTACTTTTCCTGAATAGGCGGCAAAGTGATTATTCCAAATGCGAATAAAAAATTCGACATTGTCTGATATAATCAATATTTTCTGCCACCTTTATTATTTCTGGAAGAGTAAGTACTCCTAAGTCGCTACTACTGTCCATAATATAAATATATCCAATATTTTTTCCAAAAATATGTAATATATATGAAAAAAACTGTCAGATACTTCATAAATTGTCAAACTATAATTATTATGGACATACACATTTCCATAGCAACCAATCATTCCAACAATTGCGATTTCTATCGAATTTCGTTTTAATTTATCACAAATAAAAAGATTGTGGGAATTGTAATAATTTGCAGATATAATATCCTTCATGTATCATTATAACGAATCGAAGTAAATGGATTGTAGATGAATATACGCTCAAAACCAACTGAAATCATGAATGTAAGTAGATTTATTGAATTTACATCAGATCTAAACTATTTGGAAAGTTTATTGTATTGGTTTTTATATATGTTAACAGTTATATGCTTGACAATCATTGAGGATTTCCATACCTCTTCAAATCAATTAAATAAGCCCAAGCATTTACCATAATTGTTGGAGATGACCGACGGAAATGAAGTCCTGTGTATTCATGGGTATTAGGCATATTTAAAAAATGCAACATAGCACAGTAAACAACCAAATATATAAGAACCTCCACAAGACCAGCCTCAGCATTGTTGGAAATCAACAGTGACGCACCAATACTATAGTTTCCGCAGTGGTTGTATTTTGCATTTAACAGTTATTCTTGCCAAAATATTATGGAAAATATAAGAATCATACTCAAAATAAGTTGTTAATGCAATCGATTAAATTCATAATCGAGTGATATAATGAAAATTCTTTCCGATAAGGGGGTACATACCACCAATCTTGTACGCCCCTGTTGACAAACGCCGTTAAGTGTCACGGTTACCTTCCAGTCCAAACTGCTGAAAGATCCTGATGATAAGCAACGCTTTACCCACTTTACCATTAGACAAACAATAGATCCGTTCTTTCGGCAAAATTCTCCAGCCTCTGGTGTTTAAAAACATCCTCAATCCTCCATTTCAATACCACATAATTATCTTTTTTTTCTCTTCGTTGTTGTGGCCACAGACCATTATCCCGTTCCTAGAAAAAGTGGACCTTGTGGTCAGCCGACGCTATTGCAAAACAAACACTGTATACAGGTCGACACAAAGAAATTGACCAAAGAAATATTGAGACCTCAAACCATCATCCCAGTGTCTATGAGGATGAATGGGATTTTGTGGAGAAACATGGGCTTTTTGGTATTCTCAATGTTGGCAAGTAATCGAGCGTAAATTTTAATGAGCAGAGGTTGGCCAAAGATGACGGAATTTGTTGTTTTGAGATGGTATCGTGGTTGCAATGCCTAGTAGAAGCTACCTCGTGCACGTAATCACTTCCTGGTTGAAGGTTCATAACTGATTATTGATGATACTTCTGAGAGATCAGTACCTGTTGAAGCTATTGTTGTCACTGCTGTCAGAAAATTACCTTAGATAACAGAGATAGCGCACACTATTAGGTAAGTTGTCGTCGTTGTTCTTAATATAGTTTGATTACCATCAAACCATCAATTTAGTAGTAGGTAGTACCTACGTCCAAAATATATTGTTCAAAGAAACGCAATGATGGTAATATTCTATCTACATATTCAAAGGTTCTTCCGATAGGTTCAAAAAAGTTATAATGGCAATACTGCGTATTAGTTATTGACATTTCTTATGGCATTTATGTTCAGTAGGTTGAGCCATATAATCATGGAAAGATGCACACATCACAACAATCAGAAATTGTTGAGTTTCTTTATGAGATCTCTATTCGCTATTTTACACGACTTATAACTATCTATTTCATACTAAATTGCCAATAATTGTTGTCTAAACTCAACGCCATTCACAAAATTGTAATCGTAGTGATTAAAACTAGGCCAGGTCAAGTATAAAAAAAATTGATCTTGTTATTTAGAGGGATAATCTCTATTTTGTAATTTCAATGTAACAGTAATCTTTGGGAAGCGGATTGCACCACAATATACACAAAAATTCGAGAAAAACTATCTTGGCATAAGGAGATTTCAATCCCTCTTCATTCATGCTCCAGTTGTATCTATTTTTGCTACTTATGAGATGGTGTTATTATACCTACTTATGTGATGATCTAATTGTTGTCAGTTATTTCATATAGAGAATTAGTTCGAATAATACATCAACAACTTAGTCAACCTAGTCCTATATTCATCAGCTTGATTTTTTTATGGCTAACACGATCGATATGATACGTTGCAAAGAGATTGAAATTATCATTATATAAAGAGTCTTCCAATAGCAAGGATACAATTTGGTTAAAATGGCAACACTGTGTATCATTTTTTGACATTTCTATTGTCATTTTGTTCAGTAGGTTATGTCATTTAATCATTTTCACTTTTTACTTAAAAGAAAAAAGACTGAACTAAGTTGGTATATTGAAGAAAAAATGTTCAATATTGGAACATTTTGATTATTTCAGGAATATTTTTATGAATTTAAGCATTAAATTAGGTATAAACGTATACCTACGATAAAACACAAATCAACTACAGCAACGGAAGGCAATCAACGTTCTTTTTTAGATTAAAAGTTTTCAACAACCTAAACGTGGATTTGAATCCACCATATAAAGGTTTTCAAAGATAAAAAGAAACAGTTTCTGTATGAAAGATGTTACTATAGGGTTGAAGATTTTTTCTGTAACTGATTCATATATGTCCCTATAACCTAATCTACTTATTTCTTTTGACTTTTTCTCAAATGATTTAATAATAGTTATTCACTATACAAGTGGAATAAAGAAAGACATCATTAGATACTATATTATTGTGCAAGTTGCAAACGAGTGCGTACCATGAGTTAAAAATTTTCATAAGCATAAGAAGAGATTACTGATGCTTTATCAGTTATCACATTAATAGTACAACGTTTCATCTATGGCTGCCTATAATGAACAAAAAATGAACACAACGTTCTGATTAAATTTCGTGGAATTAAACTGAAAATATCAATTTCCTTGAGATCACCACTTAACATCTATCAAGTTGGTTTGTGAACAATGCCTTGTAAGTGAAATTTTCGGCTTGTATTTTAGGTATGTGTTTTGTCGAAATGAGTTATTCAAACATCGTTTATAGAAAGAGGCAGTTCTTTTAGTGTCTGAATTCTTATACGAAAAAATGCGTTACGTACTTCAATTTGAGTTGTTGAATGAGTTTAATTACGTAACGCAAATGGACCAAATTTAGTGGTCAAATAGCTTCAAAATGAAGCAGTAGTAGATGAAGTATTTTGTTTGTTGTTTACTTGATACCTAGCAAAATTACGGTTTGAAGGTTCATCTTTAAAAACGACTAAGAACAAGCTGACTTCTCGTCACCTCTCTTCTAATTTGTTTTGTCCCAATCAATTTAACAGTTCACCGACTCTTCAACATAAATAAGCTCCTAATGACCAAATCATTGTTGGGTAAGTAAACACCAGCTGGATGCTGACTCCTCGTGTGGTGAGGTCCTGGCAAAAAATGCCAAGGACCCCGATCCTCTCCGTCCTCTCAGCATCCAATCGTAACCAGGGGCGTGCCGCAAGCCTCCGATCCAGGACCCGCCCAAAACATCCTTGCGCGTTGTTCGGGCCCCTCCTCCGGACAGCTGCAACGATTTTTTATTTCGTCCTGTCCTGTCAATAGGGAAACAAAGGGAAGGATAAAAAAGTACCGTTTTTCCGAGAGACGTGACAAGTGAATGGCAGTTGGACGCACGTCAATGGGGCATCCGAACGCGGCTCTCTTCGATCTGCTTTTATTTTCGGACGCACCAGGCCGCCGGTGGTCGTACATTGACTTATGGGGATGTATAACGTGTTTAGAGAAAGAGAGGTATGCCTATTGTATGGTTATTAATTGGGAGGTTTGTGAATATTGAATGTCGATAATAGCGTGCTGTATGAATGGGAAGATGAGTTGTTTTAACTCAAAATCGTCTAATCAGCATACAGAAAAATATGGATTTAACATTTGACATTTCTTCTTTCGACCCGAAATAATTGATTATAAGAACTAGGGATTTGTGGTAAGAAGTATTTATTCTCAAACCCTCCTATCAATACATATTTTAATTGTCGCGATAGTATTTTTTATTTTGTTTCCTTAGATTTTTGCTTTCCTTCATGGTTTATGTTCTCAAATTAGAGGGGCCAAAGTGGAAGATATGGCAACCGAATTTAGTATCAAGTTCCATGCAAATAGTAGTCAGCGAGTATTTCAGGCGCCTCTAGGATTTGAGAGGCGGCAATTCGGCCTAACATAAAGTTGTTCTACTCCGATGCGTTTGTCAACATTTCCTGCTATATTAAGTCGCCTGTCGAATAAATAACACATGGCAGCCAAACCAATATAAACAGAATTCCCAATTACCTGATATTTCATAAACTGAATTTGATGGTTGACTTTGATCACAGGAGTAGCATCCTAATAGGTAAATGAAGTCAAAGATTAATTTCTTCACTTCAAATGAAGCAAATGTAGGTAGGTACACATTTTAGGAATTCGACTAATAAAATTTCATTTAAAATTCGAAAAAATGAGTATGTACCTATATCTGTTTCATTCACAGTAGGAGAAATAATCTGTGACTTTTATGCATTGTATAGTAAGAGGTAAGAATGTTAAGTTTGTAATCAACTAATAAAGTTCAAGTCCATATTTCTAATCTATGAAACTTGTGTACAAGTTTCATTTAATTAATTAAGTCATTTTTTTAAACTACAAGGGTCTAGATGAGGAAAGATTGGAGAAATTACAAAAAGTCCACAATACACACGTCATTTTTTGTGTTAATTTATTAATGTGATTTTTCTTGGTATTTGCTCGAGTTGTAGTTTTGAGAATTTCATTTTATCATTTGGTCATTTTCAGTAATAAAATTTTGTCCCCAACATGAACTATCAAATTTGACATGAAGCGCGCGGAAATGAAAACATATCAGTGATACGATATTTCACTCAATTCGCGAGTTTCTCCATGAAGAACTCACTTCTTATGTCCCATAATGAATCAACGTTTCATATTAACTAAAAATTTATTGAAATAAATACCTAAATATATCAGAAATTCAGAAAACAGACTTCAAGCGCGCCAAATGACGTGAAACAACGGATGACACTTAGAGCAATAGTTGCTAAACCTTGGATTTCAGTAGGTATTCAGAAAGTAATAAATATTGTGCTTACTATAAATTCGACAATTAGGAAAAATATCGGATTCCAAATATTCAAATTTGCAGATTTAATCGGGAATCACTCAAATAAATATATTTCATTCAATATAATATACGTTCATAACGATATAGTAAAATTGTGGATTTGGAAATATATCACAATCCGACAACGTAATCTAACCATGTTGGGGACATGGTTGACTTTTTTTTTTCTTTGTTAGCTAAAGATTTACGCTCAGCTATAGGTACGTTTGAGGGTGCTGTGGCCAATATTTCAAGAGATATGACGATTTAATAGTAAAAATTAGGTTTTTACTATTTTTTTCCAAATTTGAAGTTGAAATTTTCAGCAGAGTTAGCATTGACGATACCCAATTTGATGATTTTCGAACTCGACCGAAAATTTTTTGGTCGAAAAATTCCTCTCAAATATTCAATACATAGACCTCAAAAAAAATTTTTTGAGGAAGTGCCTACATGGGGAATTTATACCATTCTTTCGATTGATACAATCACGTAGATCACAAAAAAGCTTGAAGTTTAGCGATTAGCCCATTATTTCAGAAATTATAATCTGAAAACTGAAATTTTCAAAAAATTTTTAATCATTTTCTCTAAGCTGCCAAGACTGCTTGAGGCAAGATATGGACTTGAAACTTCGATATGATTCAGATCACAGCTCGATCTATAAAAAACATTTTTATTTGAAATGGCTGTGACCAATATTTCTGGAGATATAACGACTCTTGTAGAGATCAACTTTTTAATAATTTCTTCAAAATTTCGTGTTGAAATTTTCATAAACTGTGAAGTCTACGATGGATCGGTAAGTGGTGCTAGAATGAAAGATACCCAATTACTCAATTAGGTGATTTTTTTTGACGAAAAATTTAAAATTCCTACATGAGAACTTCTCAGCATTCTATTGAATGATTCAATCATGTAGATCGCGAAAATGCTTGCAGTTGTGGGATAAAACCATTATTTCAGAAATTATAAGTTTGAAACTGAAAGTTACTGAAAAATTTCAATAATTTTCCCGAAGCTTCTTGCGGCCAGATACGGTCTTGAAACTTATGTTATGTTTCATGATATCATGATATGTTTCAAATCTGAGCTCGATCAGAAAAAACGTTTTTATTTGATGAGACTGTGCTCAATATTTTAGAAGATATAACGATTTCTGTGATCATCAAAAATAATTTCCTCGTGAACGTCACATGTGGTTTCCAAGGGTATAACTGGAGCATGAATGAAAACCACGTCCATTCATCCATTGATTTATCCGTCCAAAAACCCATAAAACGACGTAAAAATCAGTATAGTAGGCCTCGAAGAAACATGCCCCCTAAATTCCACGTCGGGTTAAACCTAAAACGAAGCCTTCTCCTCGAGAAAAAAAAGCTATAAATCCACGGGCCGATTCAAAAGGGCCTGATCACTGAAAAGGGGATGACGACCGGAGAAGAAGCACGTTTCACGAAGCGGAAATGTGACGCTTGTCATCTTTCAAAGGACACCCGAGTTCATCGACGTGGCAAGGAATGCCTTTCGGGATATCGCCAGAGAAAGAGAAATTTTTTGAATGGATCATAGATGCCGAATTATGGGAGACAGGTGAGGAGGAGGGCAAGAAGGGTTGGTCCTTTATGCTTTTCTGTGATTGTGCTTCTTCGTTTACGAGTGGGGGTGGTCTTGGTAATATGGAATTATTTTTTAAATGAAAGTGAATTGTTATGGAATTACGTTAACACGTCCAATTTGAACATGTTTGAAATGGGTACATAGTATTAGGTAATCGTTTTCCATAGATCGAGCTGTGATCCTTGTCATATCGAAGATTCAAGTCCGTATCTTGCCTCAAGGAGAGTTGGCAGCATCGAGAAAATTCTTATATTTTTTTGAAAATTTTCAGTTTTCACCTTATAATTTCTGAAAAAATGGGCTAATCGCTAAACTTCAGGCTTTTCTTTGATCTACGTATCGAAGTTCGAATTTAAAGAGAGGTGACACCCTCGAAAAAATGATCAATTTTTTTGAGTTAATATTTGTTTTTTTTGTATTCTACCTTTTCCAAAACACGAACTTTAAAAATTCCAAGGGGGTCAAAAACACTATTTTCCCATACGTCCAAAAATTGTGCATCTCTTAGAGAATCACCAAACTCCCCTCTCTCCTCATTTGCAGCACTTCCAAATTATAAAATCGACAGATCATCATCAGTCCAGGCATTTATAAATTTTCATTTAAAATTTAGATTCCAGATTTCATAGTCTTCGATCATTCCCAGAATATATCCCGAACGTAATTAAGGAACAGTTAGATCCTGCTACCGAATCCAGTTTGACGGCGATAAATTCTCTTTTTATGAACTTATATGTAAATTCAGTTTCTATATATAGAAGCGGGCCTGGGTCGGGAGCGTTCCGTGTAAAAAACACGTATCGACAAAAGCGAGCCGCCTCGAGCTCGGAGAAATCAACGGGCTACAAATGAAGCCGAGACGTTCGGGTCTCGAATGCGAGAAAATGAATTATCGACAGCGCGGATGAGGAGCGGTTCTATTTATTGGTTTGAGGGACCTCCGAGAAGATACTACACTTCACGATTTGTGCTACAGGGTGTTTTTGTTGAAAATTTCTAACAACAAATCGAATTTTGTCATTTTGTGTCATATGAAACAATTTCACCTAATCATGTCTACACATAGATTAATGAAAATAGAAAGAGGGAGTATACGCAATTTTTACATGTCCCCAACATGGTTAGATTACGTTGTCGGATTGTGATATATTTTCAAATCCAAAATTTCACTTTATCCTTATGAATGTATATTATATTGAACGAAATATATTTATTTGAGTGACTCCCGATTAAATATGCAAATTTGAATATTTGGAATCCGATATTTTTCCTAATTGTCAAATTTATAATAAGCAGAATATTTATTATTTTCTGTATCTACCCGCTGAAATCCAAGGTTTGGCAACTTTTGCTCTCCTAGTGTCATCGGTTGTTTCACGTCGTTTGGCGCGCTTCAATATTGTTTTTTAAATTTCTGATATATTTAGGTATTTATTTCAATATATTTTGAGTGAATATGAAACGTTGATTCACTATGGGACAAGAGAAGTGCGTTCTTTGTGGAGAAACTCGTGAATTGAGTGAAATATCGTATCACTGATATGTTTTCATTTCCGTGCGCTTCATGTCAAATTTGATAGTTCCTGTTGGGGACCAATTTTGCTTACTGAAAATGACATATACTCCCTCTATCTATGTTTATTACTCTGAGTGTCAACATTACACTAATAATTGCATTGAGTGCAATTATCAGTCACTATGACAACATGATTCAGATTGACAACTTCATTCCAAATAAATTTCAAAACGTCATGTTTTTGCAATGCGTATGTTCAAAGTATAACAAAGTATACAGCGCTAATCGAAGAAAAATTCCCAAAAATACAGTCACAAATATATTTGGGGATTAAGTATGGATTTTGCTGCGAACGAGAATATGAATTGAATGAACATAGGAGCTTACTGCTTGGAAGAATTGACGTTGATACTAAAAGAATGGGCGGTCAATAAGAGAAAGAAAGAAGGGACCGAATATAAAGAAGCAACGGTGAAGACAATGTGGAACGATTTGTGCAAACTCTTGTAAAAAAGTACCATAATGACTATAACGTTATGATTGATCCGTTTAACAATATAGTATTTAAATTATACCGAAATACCCACGATGCGATGGTAAGTAATACAGATCATCCATAGTAGAGAACTGCAACGAACCTACTACTACGAAGGAATTTCTCATTCTTCTTTGTACCTCCAATTTAGGAACACACAAACTTGTGTCGAACTGCGAAGTCAGTTTGATCTAGAGGGTCCAATTTATCAGCATCATCAATAAAAACTCATCACAGACCACAACAACCCTCCCCACCCCTGAAACTCCCTTAGGGAGACCGAGTTTTCGAATCTAATAAACCGAATTGGTCTTGCATAAAGCATTCCCGGGGATTAACCCAGGAAGGTACAGATGCTGTAAGTGCGCCTTTACCCGGCAACAATGCGAACTTAGCAACAATGTAACGCCCATACAACGCCCGCAAAATAATTTTACGCCTGGCCGGTTCCCAACCCCAGAAATTCGGCAAATAAAGCGGCCATCCGACCAGAAGTAAGTCCGAGGAACCCCGAGAGAGATGCGAGTTTATTGTACCACCCCGTGTATATCGGGACCGGGGAAAAAGTATCTTTTGTGATGGGACCGTTGATGTTTACGTTGTTGCGTTACCTATTTTCTACCTTAATTCTGCCGTAATGGGCATGGAGACCTGCTCGAGATGTTCGAGGTTAATTTGGAGGTAACGCTAGATTTGGCCCGATTGGTTTCGGAGTGATGACGGACGTCAGAAATATGGTTATTTGTACGGTTCCTTCGGACGTTGTTGATGCGGAAATCATCGAGATTGGGCTTCGATCCTTGAGGTATATAGTCGTATTTATCTTGTATATTGATGCGTGAGTGTTGATTTTCCCGAGTACCTATTCGAGGTTTCCTAAAAAATATTTGATTTCTCGAGAATTTTTTCCGTATATTTCGAATAAATTGAATTTTCTTCAAAAAATGTATATTTTACATGATTTTTCTTCTTGAATAAATGAATGAAATGAATATGGTGGTTATACTTATGATGACGTTGATTTCAATTATTATTCTGAAGAAAATTCTGAAAAACACTAACTAATAGGCATAAAATGTTGATCCAATAAATGAATTTGAATGATTTTCACTGGTCAAGCTAATATAGGGGTTTTTCCAGAAAGAAGTTTCATTTTGAATAGCCTGCTCTCTGGGCAACTGTCATCTTTTGACATTTGATAAGTCATAACTACGCCATTACTAAAAACGGAACGGCACACACTATAAAATAATTAAGATTCACTACAAAATGGGGAAAATTGTCAGTTCACAAAACCAAAGCACTTTTGGATCATTGTGAAGCATCTTCTCGGCCAGCAATAGTGAAACTGGTGGAAAAACTTGAGCTGTTGGGACAAGTTTATGTGCGTCGCTCAAGAACAACTCAGAATATTGCTGCTGCAACCCGTAGAGTTGACGAAAATCCAGGTTTGTCGATTCCAGGACGATCTTAAGAATAAGGCATTCTACAAACGACTCAACACCGTATTTTGCACTTCGATCACCAATAACGTCGTATCTTCGAATATCTGGATTTTCATTGTGAAATCATCTTCAGTGAGGCCTGTCGCATTTGGGGCTCGGAAAATCCAAGAACGATTGTTGAAAAGCCTATCCATCCTCATCAAATCCTCATCTAAAAATTTTCTTCAATCCGGCCCTGCTCCTCATCGCACTGATTTCTCATCATCTTTCGATGTTTGGGTGTTTGACCTTTAACAAAACCCTCTTCCAAACTTTTGCCTCTGCGATATTAATATAGCAACATTATTAAAATTGATCGGGAAGCTACGGCATATTCGTCTGACTGCGGGTGACTGGAAGACTGAGGTTCTTCAACACCTGTGTGATTGTTTTTATTTTTAACGACTACTGGTTTTTGTGTGCTAAATGTCATTAAGATTGGGACATTCGCTTGGTGGATGTAAACGTCATTAGTGAGGTTCAATGGGAGTTTTGAATTGCCATCACTTTGAAAAGCTGTTTTCCTGATGAATTCGAAAAAAATTTGTATTCATATGTAAAATAACAATTTATTAAATAACAATTATTAAGATATTAGCAACACTTCACTCGATAACTCCTGGGTGCAACCAGTAAAAACATATTTTTCTGAAAAAATCGACTTTATTCGTCAACATAATTACCTAAGTGATACATGTTCTCCAACGTTCCTCAAGCTCTTCAATATCTTTTCTGTAGAAAGATTTGTCTTTGCTACGCAAATAGGTTTCAACCTTGACAATCACTTCTTCTTTAGAGCCAAATTTCTTTCCCTGTAGCATTCTTTTGAGGTCTTCAAAAAGCCAGTAATCATTGGAGGCCAGATCTGCAGAATAAGCTGCCAGTCAAGCAGTTGCAAGAGCGATTCATTCAATTTGGCCATTGTCTTAGGGAAAGAGAATATTTCTTTTGCATTCGGCTTCTGGGATGGCTACAAGGAGACTACATCCTCACTTCTACGAGTCTCTTGTCCAAATATCACTAGGTGATCCAGAATCGCAGAATCTACATTCGTAGTTTTCTGAGTTTTCTCACGAGGTTCTTCTGAGTAGGCTATACCCTGTAAGGAATCCAGTGAGGAGGTTTAGCATATTTTTACTCAATTCCAGATACTTCTTAGATCTCGCTATCTCAAAGTTTCGAAGAAACATTTTGGAATGATCCAACCTCTCAAGATTGCGCCAGAGTGCTTCTCTTTCGATTTTTTCCTTCTCCTGAACTCTTTCTGTAGGTAAATTTACCACAGAAAGGTTCCGGGACAATGAAAGGAATTTGTGCTCTTTTTCTGTCAAGTGTGTTGGCCTCTTCATTTCCCTTAATTCCCAAGTGACTTTTTCATTTGGATACCGTAAATTATGACAACGCGTCAGATATTTACCGCTGGATATATTCATTTGAATATTTGAACGTTTTTTTTCATCAGATGTCAGGATATTTAGCGTTGAAGAAAATAATAGAGCAAAACGTAGAATTTGCAGTATTTCGCTTATTGCAATGGCTGATTCTCAAGAGTCTTAGACCTGTCGATTAATCCGTTCGAATTTTTTTTCTGATCCACTCACCGAAAAGAAAAATTAAAAAGAAACGAACTCTCATCGACCACAACAATACCACAATTTCAAATCGAGCATACCCACCATCAATTTCTGTGAATACCGGCCCCCGTCAAAAGAAAATCGTCTGTCGTTCGCAGTCAAGATGTTCGAATGTTTCGAGATAGTATCTACGGGGAGTCCCAAAAGTGGCCGCGCGATAACTTAAGTGCACTCGCGTACGCAACGTCAGTTCCTTCGGATCGTATTTATCATCACACAACTTGCCACTTTCTGGTCCTCTCGAGCTAGGATAAAATAGACGGGGGGAGCGAGATATTAATCGAAGCAATAATTCACTTTTTTGACAACGGAATATAGGTTAGATATAGTCAGGTGAATAATGTTATTTTTACATTATACGATCGCCCACTCGGAGGGAGGAAAATTAATGTTTTATTTCATGAACGCTGATAGCATTTGTATTCGAGGAATGGATTTGGTTGAATGACACTTAAACATCGAACAGTACCTGTCACTACAATGTTATGGGTTTTACGTTTTCTGGTTCCGAGAGTAAACCTAAATAAAACACAATTTCATTTAGAATATCGTCTAAATTATATTTCAATATTAAGTTTGGATCTTGCCACAGGACTTGATCCTTGTGAGGTCATTTTCGATGACTACTTGTCATATTTCGGGAAATATCTCACCAATAACTTGGCGGATGTTGGTGAAAAAGCCAAAGGAGATAAATAACATGATCTTGGTGGCCAATTTACATCGAGAAATTACGCGCCCTGGGATTTTTTCTTTGCAATAAAGCCAAAATGGGCCGTGTTGTGTGCTTTTACACCATCTTGCTGAAAAAACATCTCTTTCAATTCCTTATCATTAATATCAGGTCAATAAATATTGTATTCAATTGGCTATAACGATGATAATTTACTGTTTGAGTGACATCTTCTTCATTTTCAAAGAAGTAAGGGCTAATCACTCCACCAAATTGAGCCCCATACAGTGATTTTTTGTTGATGTATTGCATTAGGGGTGTTTTTTTTTTTAAAGCTATAGAACTTTAAATAAAACAACCATGGAGTATTCGATTGAAATGAATTTTATTTATCCGCAAGATAATCTTGTGGGATTACATTTTAAATATGATTTCTGGCATATGATTGCCACGGCTGGCTCGGATGTAGTCCAATCTGGACGTCCAATTCTCGATGACTTTTTCCAATATTTGTGGCCGTATATCCGAAATAACACGGCGAATGTTGTCTTCCAAATGGTCAAGGGTTTGTGGCTTATCCGCATAGACCAATGACTTTACATAGCCCCGCAGAAAGTAGTCTAGCGGTCACAAGATCTTGGAGTCCAATTCACAGGTCCAAAACGTGAAATTAGGCGGTCACTAAACGTGTCTTTCAATAAATCGATTGTGGCACGAGCTGTGTGACATGTTGCGCCGTCTTGTTGGAACCACAGCTCCTGGACATCATGGTTGTTCAATTTAGGAATGAAAAAGTTAGTAATCATGGCTCTATACCGATCACCATTGACTGTAATGTTCTGGCCATCATCATTTTTGAAGAAGTACGGACCAATGATTCCACCAGTCCATAAAGCGCACCAAACACTCAGTTTTTCTGGATGTAACGGTGTTTCGACATACCCTTGAGGATGAGCTTCACTCCAAATGCGGCAGTTTTGTTTGTTGACGTAGCCATTTAACCAGAAGTGCGCTTCATCGCTAAACAAAATAAAATGGACGTAGTGCGCGATACTTATTCCGCACAGAACCATTATTTTCGAAATAGAATTGCACTATTTGCAAGCGTTGTTCAGGCGTGAGTCTATTCATGATGAATTGCCAAACCAAACTGAGAATAAATCACTTGACAGTTGTTAAATCGGTCGCCATCTTGAACAGTAATGCCAACTTAAAGTTATATACTTCGAAAAAAAAACACCCGTTATTTCAACTCATGACCCTCAGGCTCAGAAACATTCAGAAAAAAGGGTAAAAAATAGAAAATTAGGTTAAGCAAAATTGCCATCTGCAAAGATATCCACCACTTATGACCTTGGTCTATAATTTCTCATTACGCCAATCGCTACCGTTACAATCCTCCCAAACTCAAACTTCAATCGCCGCCACCAACAAACCTTACGAAATTGAGCGGTTAGGCCCTTGCGTAACACCATAAATCACGTGTTGATTGCTCGTCAACTCCTACCGGACCCACCCAAGAGCGGAGGATCCGAGCCCGGAGGACCAGGTCTCGTCGCGGACTCTCTCCACACATATATTTCAATAAATTCGGATTAGAGGCATCTGTAATCCACGGTAGCCATGTCGGTATTACAGAGGAGCCGTGTTACCGGCCCGGTCTTCGTATTTAACTTGAAGGTTACGATTATGATTTATCGGGACCATTGTAGGGTGTTTCACGTTATTTATGGTATGACGGGGTACGAGGGAATTGTTTGCCGGGGTTTCGACGCTATGGGTCAGGTGCATTTTTACGTGGCGGTAGATTCAAATGAATCAAATCAATTAGGGGCGAAGGGTGGCATGTTTACGAGGCAGACATTCTATACGATTTGACAGGACAGTGAAATTCTCGGTAAGGAAGAATATTAACAGAAAACAATGCTTCAAAAGTGAGAAACATTATGTCAAGAAACTACCAGGTTTCGTTCAATTTAAAAATCTGTCTAAGAACTAACTGACTACGAAGGATTGTTTCTATTGTTATAGCTCCTAAGTTGGCAAAACTGTAGTTGGATCACGCTGAGAATGCTCTTTGCAGACCGAAGAATCTTGTTATGCCATCAAACATCTAGCTCAAGGGTCAAGGCACCAAAGTTCTTCACCATGGATTCCTGATGATAATGGCAATAAGAGCGACAAGTATGATAAAACCTTCTGTGGGCTCAGTAAAGAACCCTACAAGGTGACAGTTTAGCAAAGACACATCAGGTCTTCTACAAGCGAAAAGATTCGTGTAATTTCCTCCATCCCAAACAAAGACTTCCATGAGCTGAGCTTCAAATCATTGTTGACGTGGCAATGTCGATGTACGTTCTTTCTGTAACGCTTGGGCCTATCTGCAGATAAAACTGCAAAAACCAGATAAAACTAGCCTAAAAACCACACTTCTGAGCAAGATAGTTCTGAATCTCCAAGAAGAGGTTGTCAGAGCTCCAATGGACATTTCCAGAATTGTCAATGGTGTAGATAGTCCCTTTAGGAATTGCTAAGCAGGGTATAGAGTACAAGTTTAAAATAATCGTAGTTCTGAGTGATGGTTTTTAGCCAGTCAATTCTAACATTTGATCTTATTATAATCTAATGGAACCCTTGATTTGAGTGAAAAGTCTTCGATAGCGTGGGCCATGAGCCTTCTACTGGAGAAATCAACATTATGGAATAAGAGGGAGAGCACATGAAATGTTTCAATCCAATTTGAAACGAAGAAAGCAAAAAATCGAATGGAACAATATAATATCCCCCACAAAAACAAACGAGGTAGAGATTCCTCAAAGATCAATACTGAGACCTATTATCTTTATTTTATTCTTGAATTATATGTTTTGGAGCGTAAGATCATATACGGATTGAAATGATGAGCAGATCCCAAAGCAGAAGAACACTAGCAAGAAAGCATCTCACAAGTTATTCAACTAAAGTTTGGCATAAATATTCCAATTTGGAGTTCACATCACGTGATATATATGTTGAAAATCTACAGAAGGATATTTTTTCTAGAACAGGGCTCGTTTTTTCCTTCTTAACTTTTATTCCCTGGATCACTGGTAGTTTCAAAAAAAGAATCTTCGGTTAGCAGATCTTCACTTTGTAGAGAAGCGTCTTATCGAAAAGACATACTCCGAATTTTCTTTTTCTTCTTCTTCTTCGTCTATTAAGACGAAGCCCTAGGCTTAAATTATTAAGCCTAGGGCTTGTATATTCCACTTTAGTCCTCGGTGGATGTAGATATCCTGGAGTCTTTCCAGCGCTTAGGGGGTCTGCTGACTGGTCTTCTGGTACCTGGGATTCCGTCTCGGACTATCCTAGCAATTCTGCCTGCGTCCATTCTGCTGACGTGGTCGTTCAAATATCGCCGTCGTTTTCTTCTATGTTATGTTATGTTCTGAGTCTGATACTCCGAATCAAATAAATAAAATAAACTCAGGAAAAATACTGACAAATGTATGTGAAACAGAGGACCACAATTGGAAACGATGTAAGCCAACAACAAATGGTACCGAAGCACCTATACAACACACGGTGTATCGAATGTAAATCATACATCAAAGATATCGCTCTAGACCGAATATTTAGGTAGCGACATATTTCAAATTAGTTACGGTTTTTTCGGCTGGTGTCTCATCTCGCCTCTCGAATGTTTTCCAAATGAGGAAATTTGAATACTCGAATGTAGAAAGGTGACCATTTGCATAAAACGACGCTTTGTCTATGTCTTCCTCAAGATGGGGTCCTGTGTAAATAGACACGAAAGGTGAGTGTTTTTAGACTAATTATACAACTGGATGTAGTGGTGGGCCTTCGTCCAAATTAGGGTTACTGGATCCCACGATTTCGGCGTGATTACCACGCTTTTTAATTAGTGACCACGCGCCAAACTCATTTCAACTTTGTAAAATGACTATTGAGCGATAGGACTGTGCCGAGTCAATTGAATAATATGTTATATACGTATAATATGCCGGTGTTTTTTTTTTTGATAAAATTTTAATGGATGTAATGGGTTCAAACTAAATTTTGAACGATCTTGTGAGGCAAACAGCTTATGAGCGGTGTCAGATCTCTCAGAGACTCAGTGGGGCTTAGTCATTAGAGTCCTCAATTTTTTTTGGATATTTTCAGTAGTAATATCCCTAGGACGTTGGTAATAGACGAGATAATTTTATGACAATCGAAAGCTCGTTACCAAAATACGAGCTTGATAAATTTGGCATGAAATTATTAGGCATTTGTCAAAGCTCGAGGGATCTTCGGACGAAAATGTTTTGACAAAAAAATTATGACTTTAATGAAATTTAAACAAACATTAGATTCGTTGCTGTTCTCTACTATAGATTTATAGATATTACCATTGCATCGTGGATATCTCGGGCTGATTTGAATACTAAATTGTTAAACGGGTAAATCATAATGTTATAGTCATTATAGTACTTTTTTACAAGAGTTTGCACAAAACATTCCACATTATCTTCATCGTTGCTTCTTTATCTTTCGTCCGGTCTTTCTTTCTAATATATTGGCCGCCCAATCTTTTAATATGAACGTCAATTCTTCTAAGCTCCTATGCTCATTCAATTCATATTCTCGTTCGCAGTAAAAATCCATAAATATTCCCCAAATATATTTGTGACTGTATGTTGTATTTCTGGGAATTTTTTCTTGATTAGTGCATTTATACTCTCCAAATTCTGAAAATCTGTCTATTTACTTGTGTCGATAAACTCAATGTCGTCGTCCAAGAATTTTCCATTCAATTTTACAATACAAAATACTAAAATACAATATTTTATATTGTTCCAAATTTCTAATTTTCTTCAAGAATTTAAAAAAAGTTGAAAATTTCTTCTCGGGCAATTCACAAGGTTCATTATAAAAACTAACAAACAAATATCAGGCGGTCATAGCCTACTGAATAGTCACGATTAATAAATTCGATGCCGAACCAAGTTTTCAGGACAAATCACCATCATTCTTTCTCGATTCGTTAAATATTCATGCGCACAGTACGTGCATCTTTAAGTCATCGTTATGACTAATAAACATAATTTAGAAAACACGTTAGCCGACCACGGCTTGCCCGATTATACATCACCCAACACCTTTGTCCTCTACCGCATTCCTCCACTTCTTCTCTACGGTTCCTTTTTGACCTCTACGATTTCTCCGATCACTTTGATAACTAAATAAGCGAAGAAACGTATAGGTTTGGCCCATAAATCAACTTGATCAACGACGACAAGGAATGCGAATACTTTATTCGTTCCAAATGTTACTGGGTGGACAAAAAAAATGAGGTAATAAGTCAGGAGGTTTTGAGCGCTAGTTCATTCATTCGCCAATCGCGCCCTTGTTGACAGCTCTCCTTTTGCTTCATATCAAACAATTTCAACCAATCATGTAAAGATTACACTGAATATTTCCCTCCTGTCAAAAATTCTATGTATATGGAGAACAATTATCGAAAATTACAGCGATAATTGCATTGTAGAAGCGAAACAGCACTGCGATAATTGTTCTGTTCATAGATGCATAGTTTCTATGCATCTTACACAGTTCGAATCTATGGCAATTCCATTCTTAATCAGTTTGACAAGTAATGTAACAGTTTATTCGGGAAATATTCCCCCGAATTACACTCGTGCATCAAAATGACCAGATAATTTCGCATTTCAGCGTGTTTTCTTTGAAAAACTGCATTCGGTCATTTTCATTTTTGGAGAAAGAGCCCTTCACCTTCGGTGTCGGGCTCTTTCTCCAAAAATGAAAATGAACTCATGCAGTTTTTATGACAACACACTGTCATGCAAAATTATCGGTAATTCTGAAGCACTTGTGCAATTACTTACGATAATTGCATTCAGTGCAATTATCAATCACTATTACAACACGATTGAGTTTGACAACTTCATTCCCAATAAATTTCAAAACGTCACGTTTTGGCAATACGTATGTTCAAAGTATAGCAAAGTATAAATGCGGTAATCAAAGAAAAATTCACAGAAATACAACATACAGGCACACATATATTTGCTAAATATTTATGGATTTTTGAATATTCTCTTTCAAAACTTTGGCGGCGAAAAAAATTGGATTTCATTGAAAAATAAAAAATTGTTCCTCAAATTCTCTGGCCATCAATAATCCAATAATTTCTTCTAGGACAAAACACTGCCAACTGGCATATATTGAAGAGCTTTCGTGTGCCAATCCAAGTGAGATCCAATAATCATTCATATTGGTTTCTAAGTTGCCTGCTACAATACGTGGGTGTTCACAAATACTTTCTTCGAAATTAAAAAGGGTGCCTCCTCGCATTACAATGTGTTCTGCTTGGTGAACGCTAGAGTGCATTACGTTTGCCCTCTTGAATCTTTACACTGCCGAGCAATTGAATGTGGCGATATTTGGTTTTGAAGTGGATTTTGGGGCAATCGACAGCATGGGTTGTGCTTGAAAGAAATCTGAGACGAATAGTCACTCATCAATGAAAAATTAATCAAGTCATATACTAGACATTTAAAAGTTTCTCGATATTTATAAATTTCACAGTAAGGTTTCTTATGGAATAGCATAACACAATTGAAAAAAATGAACTTGGCTTGATGTTAGAAAATTTGCAGGGTGTTCTAGAATTCTTAAATTGGACATTCCTTGGAATATTTCAAGAATATAAACATATAAATATAACATAAACATGACCGCAAAAGCTTTTGATTTCGAGACACAAGGTGTTAATGTTCAGATTTTTTCTCAAAGCATCTACGCCCCACAAGATATTCAACTGAAGTTTTGGATACATTGCCCAAGTGAGAATTTACATCATGTGATACGCCAATTTAGATTGCAAATCTACAGATTGTCATTTTTTCTGGAACAATTCATTTAGAACTCTTTTTTGGTGGCTCAAAAAATGCGAAAAGAAACTTTGATCTAGAGCTCAACTTTTTGGTCTCTTGTTGTTTTGTCGTATTTGCTACCGATTTCAAAAAAATTAGAACAAAACTCAAAACATTTTTTTCATAAGAATCCCAATAACTCATCAATCGTTGAATTTTTACCCAAGGTATGGCATATTGCCGAAATTGCCATCAAAAAAGCTATTGTTGTTGTTGTTGTTGTTGTATCTAATGATGCAATAATATACTGGGTTTGTCGTTTGAAATAAGGAAGTAGTAGTCTGTTTCCGGTATAACCGGAAGTTGTAGAGATCTGAAAATATTTTAGGGAGAAAGATCATTGTCTCAAACCCCAGTATGCAAATTTTCAGCTCAAAATTATGATTAGTTTTCAATAAACGTCTAATAGGCCATCCCGGTGAATCACCCTGTATAATAATGAAATATAACCGCATGAAGTCTGTACGAATCTGCGATATTCTCGCAGGATTTTGATCTATGTACAAGATGAGGCAGAATGAACGGATTAGCCACAGAACTAGAGAAAAGAATAGATTATTTCACTGAATCAGAAAAATTAGGAGTAAGAATGCAGAATCATCACACGTCAATCTAATCATCTAAAATTCTATCTATTCTTGGGAAACAACCACCTTTCTTTTATAGATTATCAGACACCTCAACAAGATCCTTCCTTCATTATTATGAATAACCCGTTGTCATTGTAATGAAAATTCTATCCATATCATACCACCCATAACAAACTATACCAGTATCAGTGGTCTCTTATCGAGATTAAGCAATAAAAAAGGCATTTTCATAGATAGAAGTCGGTGCAGGCGATAAGTATACATATAGAACCACTTACAATATCCAATTTGTAAATCTAGTTCATTAACGCGATTGAAACTTATTATATGCATAATTTAATAGGTCTCCATATTCATAGGCACTTATTTACTCCTGTATAAGATGTACAAGATTTACATAATATCTGCATACGATTCCGAAGGAACATCTTAACGGCTTTTTTTTTACATCGATCCATAAACGATGATTAGCAAGTAAAATATTGTGTGTATTCGGTGATCTAAAGACAAATACAAATTGGACGTATTTATTTCGGTCACGTGCAATGGTCACATGTCACACTCCCTATCGATTTCGCCAGCTGAAGGATGTTAATGAGGGAATATAACAGGTCCTGTATACGATGTGAACAGTTGTTTTATTTATTATTTGAGGTGAGTGTCGATGATATTGATTGATTTTGACGGGGGGCATGGAAAATACCATCATTAGTTGATGATTAAAATATAGGACGAATAAGAAATTTATTATTAGTGGATTCTTCAAACTGATCGCTCTATCATTTCGACTCAACGTCTGTAATTTTCATGTTGTACCGAGAATGGTCTCAAACGATAAGTTTCGATTCTCTAATGAGGAATCCCTTCTAGAATTGGATTCTCTCCATTTGTCTTGGCTCAAGGCGAATTATCCAGGAAGATGAATCTAATACATGGCCACCTCGCTCACCAGATTTGTTGGGGCTGGATTTTTTCTTTGGAGATTCATGAAACAAACTTTCGATAAGGTAAAATTTAAAACAATCCCAAGTGGTTAACTCGATAATACGATGCTTAGAAGCGTGCATGGGAAGTAGTTTCGAAAAATTGTTAACATAGCACCTTTTAAATCCAAAACGAAGCCTTTTTCGCCTATACCTTACTTACTTATTAAGTGTACAACTCTTTACTTCCACCGTGTTGCAATAGAAGGCTGTAGCGGTAAGTGATAGTCAAAAGAAATATATCGTAGATGTTATACTATAAGCTCAGGTATTTGTGAATAATATGCCATCGATATAAAAGGCGATTTATGTCTGCATCATAAAGTTATTCTCGATTAAGCATGACAGCTTACGAGGAAGGTTTTCATTTTCTGCTTTAATATAAAGAAATCTGCGACTGAGGTTCATCGAATGCTCTCAAATACGAGGCCGCTATTATTGAAACTACGTCCGAGAGTGGTTTCAACGCTTCAAGATCGGTGATTTTGACTTCGAAGACCAGCATGGCGATGGAAGAGAGAAGGTTTTCGAAGTTACTGAATTGGGGACATTACTTTATCAAGACTCATATCAAACGCAACAAGAATTGGAAGGATCGTTGGGAGTGATGCAACAAACCATTTCAAAACGCCCGAAAGTCATAGGATAATTCAGAAACAAGGAAATTGGGTGCCGTACGACTTGAAGCCGAAAGATGTTGAACGGCGTTTGTTTGCTTGTGAACAGCTGTTTGCAAGGCAAAGCCGGAAAGAATTTCTGCATCGCTTTGTGACTGGAGGCGAAGAATGGGTTCATAACGATAATTACAAGCGCATAAATCATGGGGTTATCCCGGTCATTGGTCCACGTCGACGGCCAAACCAAATATTGACGGTTTCAAGGTCATGCTCAGTATTTGGTGAAAACAGTTCGGCGTAGTGTATTATGAGTTATTGAAACCGACTGAAATAATCATAGGCGCATATTACCGAACGCAATTAATGCGTTTGAGCCGAGCATTGAAAGACAAATGGCCGCAAGACAACGAGAGACATGATATAGTGATTTTACAGCATGAGAATGCTCGACCCCATGTTGCGAAAGTGGTCAAGACATACTTGGAAACGTTGAAATGGGAAGTCCTATCCCACCCGGTGTATTCTCCAGACGTTGCTCCCTCGGACTATCACTTGTTTGGGTCAATAGCACACGGCCTGGCTGACCAGCACTTCCGGTCTCATTGAGAAGTAAAAAATTGGATCGATTCGTGGATCGCTTCAAAAGATGACCAATTTTTTCAACGCGGGATTCGTACGAAAGATGGAAGAAAGTAGTGGCCAACGATAGACAATACTTTGAATCATAAATGTATAACCAGTTTTTTACAATAAAGTCTCGAATTTCGGAAATAAAAACGGCGGAAGAAAAGTTGTGCGCCTGTGTATTAACACAAATAGGGTTATTTTTTCGATTTTGAATTCATGATAAAAGTGGTGGTTTACTATAGGGATACTCTGAACTCTGTATATATAGAATGAAAACTTTTTACAGTAGTATAATATTTCAACTGCCGGATTATTAGACAGAATTGAAAAATATAAAACCTAAAAACTTTGGAAGATGCCTACCGTAGTAGTAAGTGTAACGATAGGTGAAAAAACGATTAGTCCGGAATTTCCTGATTTTTTTACAAAAGTCGTCGACTCAAAAACCTAATTCTACAGCACGGTCCGGTACTGTTTCCTCCCCGACAAAGCGAAGAGTTAGATAGCGTCAGGAGCTCGTAAATGAATCGGTCTTTTTGGGTCTTTTTAACGGGCCCATTGTGGAAGGCCGAAAAACGAAAGAGAATCGTAGTCGCGTAACAATCGAGACTCGTATTTTCCGTCGCGGCCCGCTATGATGAATATGACGAGGGCACAGGTGTGAAGGTAGCATCACGGTTTTCAGGAATATTTTATACGCCTTTTTTATACGTTCGAAATTCATTATGGAAACAACAATATGTGAAATATGTTGGAATTTCCGCTGCGAGACAGTTAGGACACCCGTGTCGAACTCAATTTTACCGAAGACCGGGGTCCAGTGGCGTGCCGACAATTCGGAGACTGTGATTGAATCTTGATGGGATCCTATGAAATGCTGAAATTATTTCTTTGGTCGTCTAGTTTTTTTTTATGATTTATTTCTGATATTTTTCATTGATTGTCTCAGGATATTTCAATAATGAAGTGTTTTCCGATAATAGATTTCAATTTGATATTGAAAAACATTGTAAAGGGTGTTTTTTTTAGAGCTATAAAACTTTAAATTGCAATAAAACAACGATGGATTATTCGATTGACATGAATTTTATTTATCCGCAAGATAATCTTGTGGCATTACATTTTAAATATGATTTCTGGCACATGACCGCCACGGCTGGCTCGGATGTAGTCCAATCTAGACGTCCAATTTTCCAACATTTGTGGCCGTATATCGGCAATAACACTGCGAATGTCGTCCTCCAAATGGTCAAGGGTTTGTGGCTTATCCGCATAGATCAATGACTTAACATAGCCCCACAGAAAGTAGTCTAGCCGTGTTAAATCACAAGATCTTGGGGGCCAATTCACAGCTCCAAAACGTGAAATTAAGCGGTTACCAAACGTGTCTTTCAATAAATCGATTGTGGCACGAGCAGTGTGACATGTTGCGCCGTCTTGTTGGAACCACAGCTCCTGGACATCATGGTTGTTCAATTCAGGAATGAAAAAGTTAGTAATCATGGCTCTATACCGATCACCATTGACTGTAACGTTCTGGACATCATCGATTTTGAAGAAGTACGGACCAATGATTCCACCAGCCCATAAAGCGCAACAAACAGTCAGTTTTTCTGGATGTAACGGTGTTTCGACATACACTTGAGGATTAGCTTCACTCCAAATGCGGCAGTTTTGTTTGTTGACGTAGCCATTCAACCAGAAGTGCGCTTCATCGCTAAACAAAATTCGCTTAGTAAAATCGGGAACAACGGCAATCTCATTTTGGGCCCATTCGACGAATCTACGCCTTATTTGATGATCGTTTGGCTGAATTTGATGAATTGCCAAACCAAACTGAGAATAAATCACTCGACAGCTGTTAAATCGGTCGCCATCTTGAACAGTAATGCCAACTTAAAGTTATATACCTCGAAAAAAAACCCTCCTCTATATATTAAGAGAAATCCAAATCCAAGAGAAAGATATGCCAATGAAAAAGATATCAGCCAAATAGCCGCCACGGCTACGATTGCAGCACCATATCTTTTTCATGAAATTTTCCGTGACCAATTCACACATTTAAGCCTGTATCTTCTCGATAACTTCACGAATTCCATCTTTGAGGTCTTGAATCGATTTTGATGTATTGGCATAAACCTTATCTTTCACGTGGTTTTTTCAGAACTGACTCTAACATTTTTACCATTTTTGTAGCGAATTTTAACAATTCAAACGCGTCTTTGAAGCTTGTATCATTCCATTTTTGTAATAGCTTGGTTTTACTTGTCAAATGTCAAAAGATGACAGCTTCAAAAGTGACAGCTGCCCAGATAAGGGGCTATTTAGATAAAATCTCTTGTTGGAAAACCCTTTACAAAAATATCATGAATTAATTTGTTTTGTAAATGAATTGAAGCACGCTGATCTGAAATGAGAGCGGGCGCCACAAAAAGATAAAGCAACGTTCTCGGATAAGTAAATTTCTTTCTCGTGTTGTCCTTCCTTACTTCGAATGTCCCATCTCTTTTAATTAGCAATGACATTGAAAAGACTTCATGAAGCATTTGCCGTAAGACTTGTTTTTAAATGACGTGCTATTAGGGAAAGAGTGGAATGTCATTTTGCGCTGAAAAACATGCTTCCAGTCAGCGAGATAGCGGTGATTCTTTAATTTTATATCGCGATTTTTTTATATTTATATTGATTAAATTATTTATGAAGACGTTGCTGCGAAAACTTAATTAATGTCAAATTAGCTGGGAATATTTATGGCCAGTGAACATTTTGGATGATTATTTCCAATAATGAACCGTTAGGATGAATCTTATTGGAAAAATTTGAACCCATACTTCCAATTTCCGTTATTCTACGACAACGTTTTTATACAATACCAATACTCACCTACTCTTCAATCTCTTCCTCTCTGTTACAACTCCTATTATCTATACATCATATGATTTCGAAGAACTCGACGAGAAATCTCTATCTGTAACAAAAACAATTTTTAGATTATATAGTAAAGGTTGAAATTTAGGTTTTTACTGTCGTAATCTAATTTCAAAGATACCAATGGAAATCATTACTAGTTTTAAATTGTTTTCATCTGAGCTTTCTAAGATTTTCTTGCTTCATTTTTATTTGTCAGCAATTGTTATCCAGTAGGTAATTACTTTTTAAAATCGTTTTACTCCATTCGAGAATACTAGCTTTTCCAATAAGAGGTTTCATTTCGAATAGCTGGACAGCTGTCATCTTTTGACATTCGACAAGTTAATTGAAATTGTTAAAATTCGCTAAAAAAATTATTTTCATCGAAAAGCAATCCTCTTTACAATGAAATAAACATATATTGATCTAACATACCTGGTCGTTTTCTTAATATCAAAATGAAACCTCTTATTGAAAAACACTTCAGAAGCGCTAGCAAATCAAAAACTAAAGCGGTATCGGAAATGCTCATTTGCATAATCTCTACCAGGGCTTTAAGATAATTTGAAAAAATATAGTTTAACCTGATTCATAATGTCAATGTTTCTCAGTACTCTGTGATTAAACATGTGCATTCTTCAATACCTGCATCTTCATCTTCAGATTTAGCAAAACCTGAAAGGTGAACTCGTGTTTCTTAAAATTGTGTATTAATGAGTTAATCTCTGCGCTATCTTCATCCTGATCCTGCTTCTGTTGTCGAGAACAATGCCATAAACGGGTCGGGTCCATAAAATTCTTAAGATATTTACACACTGACATATCTAATTATGGTAGACCATAAAATTTTAATAGCATCTGGTTATAAAATTGGATTTTTTCGTTTCCAGTGGTGTGCTTCGAAATGATTGAATTTTTACACGAACGTGATTTTCGAGAATTAATCTAGATTGGTCAGATGAAAAATCTGGTAGGTAGGTACTATACAAAGGGTGTTTTTTTTAGAGCTATAGAACTTTAAATTGCAATAAAACAACGATGGACTATTCGATTGACATAAATTTTATTTATTCGCAAGATAATCTTGTGGCATTACATTTAAAATATGATTTCTGGTATATACCCGCCACGGCTGGCTCGGATGTAGTCCAAGCTGGACGTCCAATTTTCGATGACTTTTTCCAACATTTGTGGCCGTATATCGGCAATAACACGGCGAATGTTGTCTTCCAAATGGTCAAGGGTTTGTGGCTTATCTGCATAGACCAATGACTTTACATAGCCCCACAGAAGATAGTCACCAAACGTGTCTTTCAATAAATCGATTGTGGCACGAGCTGTGTGACACGTTGCGCCGTCTTGTTGGAACCACAACTCCTGGACATCATGGTTGTTCAATTCAGGAATGAAAAAGTTATTAATCATGGCTCTATACCGATCACCATTGACTGTAATGTTCTGGCCATCATCGTTTTTGAAGAAGTACGGACCAATGATTCCACCAGCACATAAAGCGCACCAAACAGTCAGTTTTCCTGGATGTAACGGTGTTTCGACATACACTTGAGGATTAGCTTCACTACAAATGCGGCAGTTTTGTTTGTTGACGTAGCTATTTAACCAGAAGTGCCCTTCATCGTTAAACAAAATAAAATGGATGTAGTGCGCGATACTTATTCCGCACAGAACCATTATTTTCGAAATAAAAGAGGTTTCAATTTGAATAGCTTGCTATCTGGGCAGCTGTCACTTTTGAAGCTGTCATATTTTAATATTTTACTAGTAAAAACTACGCCATTGATAAAAATGGAACGATACACACTTCAACAACGCACTGAAATCGTTGAAGATCACTATAAAAATGATGAATATTTTGCAGTCACAGTTCGCAATTGCAGTTTTGAGAAATCGTGAAGCAACTTCTTGGCCGGATATAGTGAAACTGGGGGAAAAATTTGAAGTGTTGGGGCAAGTAAGTGATATAAAGAATCGGAACCGAGTGTGTCGCTCAAAAACAACTGAGAATATTGATGCAGTAGCCTTTGGTGTTGACAAAAACCCAGGATTGTCGATTCCATAAAGACTTAGGTCTCAAGGCTTTTGACTTTTAGTTATTACAACATTTTCCATCCTTAATGGCAAACCTTTGTCTTTACAATGAAATAAACATTTATTGATTTCTCTCGAGATATAGTCTTTTTTTAATATCAAATGAAACCTCTTATTGGAAACCCCTTTATATGAAAATCTTTCCTGACATTATTTGTGCATACTAATTAAAATAATAAATTAATTGATATTTTTCCATATGAAACAATATATTCGTTTTAGTGTTAACGGAAACCCCTTTATATGAAAATCTTTCCTGACATTATTTGTGCATACTAATTAAAATAATAAATTAATTGATATTTTTCCATATGAAACAATATATTCGTTTTAGTGTTAACGTGATAACGACCGAACAACGTCGCTGGTGATGCCTCATTAATTCATGAATATTTTTGCACATCATTTCGTTACATAAATCAGGTACATTCGGACGAAAGTGTTACAAATGGAAACAGACTCGACATCCTCGTTTCCTTCGAACCTGCTGTATATCTAATTGGTTAATTAAAGCATTTTCGCCTTTTTTTCATTGCTGCCATGCATTCGTTGTCATACTGGCACCAATTACTGCCAGAAAGAGTTGTTCGACGAAGACAGTGACCTGTATATCTTTAAGATTCGCAGGATGCATAGGATTTTGTCGAATGTGTTTTTCCAACTGGTTGTCTAGAACAGTGCACACGCGTATAGATCAGAAAAAGCCTACCTTATGGACAATCCTCTGAAAGTGAAAGCTTGTTTTCTCTCATCAGCTTTGAACTATTCTTTTCGTCTTCTTTAAAGTTCTATAGCTCTAAATATAGACACCCTTTAGATAAAACGTAAAATTGTATAAATAGGTTAGCAAAATTATCGAATATATACTGGCGTATTAGCACAATCAACAAACGATGAATAAAATTTCGGCCAGTTGTTCCTTTCGAAGAAAGAAGATCCACAAAGTCACCCTTGGCCTTCGTCCGAGTTATTTTCAATTTCGAAAGGAATAAAATACAGAAGAAGACCCGTCGAGGAGATGTGGATTCAACAGACCAGCAGACCGTTCTTCAGAAACGAATAAATAAATAACGAAATCCTGTTCCTGCGATACCAAAGAGGCAACTTTCAATTGTGTGAATATAATTTATTATTTTTAAGTGTGTTGGCCACTAGTTTTTAAGGTAGCACCGCTGTAAGTTATTTTTTTATAGGTGCCAGGAACGTTTAAAAGGCCACTTTTATAAATCGCTGATATCTTTCTCTTTCTCGCTTCAACGTGTCTAGAGGTGTATTGAGTTTGGGTATCCTTCAGCTGGCAGAATCGAAAACATTGCACAAGTTCGGTAGTTAATCCTTTTTCGGGAATTGACAGGAAATGCTCCATAAATTTATTATTGGAGACTTTTACCATCTCAAATATTTCTTCTGCACAGCGTATAATAGAAACTTTTCGATGTTAGAAATGGATTTTTCTTGTTAATATTTTTTTAACATGCTCTTTTTAATGCGGCTATTATTTAATCAAGTTATGCATACAGTGCGTTCCTTAATCGGAGTTACAAAGGAAAATGAGAGATTCTTAAAAACATGGGCCGTCAAAAAAACGCTTTGTTTTCGAATTACAGGGGGTTTTTTGTCGTCCTTATTTTTTGTGATGATTAAATCAGTTTATCGATTATTATTTATTAATATTCCCTACAGTTGTGTAAATAAGTACCAATATTTGAAATTAATTCATTCATCACAGCTCACTAACTGAATCTTCAAAATAATTTGGATTTTCCTGAGGATTATAGAGAATTGTTTGAAATTCTTTTCTCGAAATTGGTAGCTATAAGAAACCAAAAGGTGTAGTACTAAGCCAAAGTTTCTTTTTACATTTTTTCTTAACAACCAGTGGTCAACTATAAAGAAGTTCAGAAGGAAAAAATCGGCTACTGTTCCTGTAAAAATATCTCCTTGTAGATTTGCATTTGAAATCTTCAAATTGGAATATCTATGCCAAATTCAAGTTAAATATATTTTAAAGAAGGTGCGCTATGAGCAAAAACATGAAAAAAATCAAACTTTAACACACTGTATCTTGAAAACAAAGCTTTTTCGTGATCATTTTTATAGAAATTTTCTTAAAATGATCCGAGGAAACCGAGGAAAATTTTTGTTTGAATGCAATTTAGGTAAATCCTGTAGGTATATGGCCATGATGAACAAAATTCGATATTTCTTCCAATACTTATAATAAATATATGCGTAATTTTTCATAATTCATATCTAATTCTATTTGACATGGACAGGCTTCTTATATAACTGTCGAAAATTTTGAAAAATGAGATAAATATGAAGTTCAATATTAAACGATGAGGTCAAACCTAAAAATCAACCATTGACTCGGTATACAGCGTGAAAAGGAACAGTGTTGGCACAAATAAAGATCGTAGTATTCGATAATGACCATTTAACAAGACATTCACCACACCGAAAAATGTTAACAGCTGAAGGAAACCAGCTACCGAATCCAGAAATTTTACCTGTGGTGGATTTAGGTTGCATTCACGACTGGTTATGTAACGTTGTCGAGATCAACAAGACCTGTCCAAACCTCTGTGAGACATTTTAGGTATTTATCTGAAATATTTTGTCTAATAGGAGATTTATCTGAAAAATTCGAAACACAATCTAATGCAAAACTATAGTGAAACTGGTATATTTACACAAGCAACGAAACAATCGCAATTTTATTAAAAAAGTTTCCTGGTCGTGTTTTTTTGAAGAGGTGTTCACATTTGGCCAACGACATCTTGTGATTTAACACCTTCAGACATTTTTCTTTGGGGCCACGTGCATGCCAATACTAGCTTGGTTCCTAAAGTTACAATCGATCACCTAGTTTCTTTGCATTGCTTAAGTTTGTCAGATATCGTTTATAGTGCCGAAGCTGTGTTCTGTAAGTATTCTTCGTGAAGTACAAACGACTCTAATTAACAGATAAACTAACCTAACCAACCAAGAAGAAACACTCGATAACAATCCTTCATTATTCAAGCGCATTTCTAGCTTCTTTATCGATCGGTTAAAAGTGAGAGTTGGCCCGTCACCGCTCTTTCAAAGGTTGGCAATACTGGCTGTCGTTCGGACGAAACGTCACTTCTGACAATTAGCGATTGTTCCGAGATCACGACTGCCGTCCTTTCGGCTTGTTAGGCCCAAGTGAGCGACGTAATGTGGTAGTAATAAGACGTCAACTTGATTAATGGTTATGTTTCAATTTGGATTGTTGTGAGCGGGCCTTTAGGCCAGGCGATTCGCTCAAAATGAGGGTTAATGCAGCGCTTTTTCGAAGGTGGGCCCCTTGGGCAGATTGCGTGGTGATTAGGATGGTCAAATTGATGGTCGTGGAAGAAAAATTTGGATGGAATTTTTTTTGGTAGCAAATTGAAGTTTTTTTTTCCAAAAAATAGTTCTTTATGAAAAATCGGAGGTAGTTTCGATTGAAGAAAATTATTATTTATAGGTCATGAATTTGTTGAATTTTACTGATATATGGTCATTTGATACAAGGGAAAGAATAAGATTATGAAATCAATATGAAATATGGAACACTGCGCAAAAAAATTAACGCACATTATGGAAATCTCAAATGTATTCTACAACTGAAGGTGTTCTCAATGATAATTATTTTTATCAGAATTATGCATGCATATGTTTTCCACTTTCAACGTTTTTCTTCAATACAGATGTTTTTTCCCAGCAGGAATAAAAAAAAAATGAGATTATTTTTTATTTGATTTTCTACACTCGATCGCTATGCAACGCGAAACACGCAATTTGACCCAAGAGGAATGTGCCCAAGCGATAGTTTTGCGAGAAGAAGGGTGGACATACACACGAATTTCAGAAAGGTTTGGAGTTTCCCATACAAGTGTGTCCAGAATGTTGCAGCGATTCAGGGAGACAGGTATGAATGTCCGAAGACCAGGACAGGGTAGACCACGGGTAACAACTGCCGTTCAAGAACATTACTTGAGAGTTTCCTCGTTGAGACAACGGTTTGCAACCGCTCGCCTCCTTCAAAATCAGCTTGAGCAAACTCATGGGGTGCAAATCAGCACTCAGACAATAAGAAATCGCCTCAGAGAATATGATTTAAGGCCTCGTGTCGCGGCAAGAGGCCCAGCTCTTACCCCAGCCCATCGAAGGGCGCGTTTGGATTTTGCAAGAGAGCATATCCATTGGGAAGAGGCTGATTGGGAAAGAGTTCTCTTCACAGATGAGTCTAGATTCTGCCTCTACCATTGTGATCGACGTTCCCTTGTATACAGACGTCCCCAAGAAAGATATGCTCAGTGCAATTTCCTGAATACTACTGGTTTCGGGGGAGGATCGATTATGGTATGGGGTGGAATATCTTTGACTGCTCGCACAGACCTAGTGGTCGTTGATGATGGAGCTATGAATGCTAATAGGTATATAAGGAACATTCTTGAAGAGCATGTAGTGCCATTTGCCCCATACATTGGTGAAAATTTCATTTTTATGGACGATAATGCCAGACCTCATCGTGCGCGCATCGTTCATCGTTCACCTTGAAGAGGTTGAAATCTCTCGAATGGAATGGCCACCAAGAAGTCCAGATCTCAATCCGATTGAGCAGGTTTGGGATAAACTCAATAGAAGGCTGATAAGTTCAGAAAATCATCCAGCTACTCTTTATGACTTAGGAATCCAACTCAGAGAAATCTGGGAAGGATTAGATCAGAACATTTTAAGATCACTCATTTTGTGTATGAACCGTCGTTGCCGAGCTGTAATTAACGCAATGGGTGGAAATACTAAGTATTAAATCACTTATCAGCATTCCGGTATTTTGAAAATTGTTTATTTCATAAGAAATCATAAGATTCGGTGAAATCCTGAATTTTTCTTCCATTTAATGTGTCTTGTTTCGTTCAAAACCTGCCCTAGAGAACATAAAAAATAAGTTATAAAGTCAATGTAGAGTTAACTTTCATTAAAATTGAGATTTTCATAATGTTCGTTAATTTTTTTGCGCAGTGTATTTTTCTGAGGGAGAAGAATGTGCATTTTATCTTCTCGTAATGCGTAAAATTTGTCAGATGATTCCAATACAAAATTATGTTTCATCAATATCTGAAAAAATAACCAACTGATCGATTTGAAATTAAGAAAAATGTTGCAAAATTTTTGATTCAAAACAAAAAAATCAAAGTACGTCAGGAACTCATATACCACATCACCATTCTAAACAGAACATTAACACAAATTCCTCCAATACCTCACACAGATCAACCAACCATAAACTGCTTCTTCAACGACCTTAACCTTGTCCAGCGTTTGTTATTCTATGCGTCTCTCTTAATATAAAGATCGGATAGTTATAATGACGACTTTACGGGATGTCACAGACATTTCACCGTTTTATTGACACTCCATCTGTACATTAGAGCCTGGAATACGCCAGTAACACGATTATGCACTAGCGTATCTGGCTAAGTAGACTGATCCTTGGAGCACCTATAAAATTGCAGTTTTCTATCAAACTCGGCTTAGACGGTCTTTATGGAATATAATTAATACTCAAGATAGGCGCAACGAGACGTTCAAGTCGCAGCATCCTTGAGAATTGAGTTGTCTGGGACTAGTTTTAATCCTGCGGTAGATGGAATTCGAGCGTATATATTGATCATTTTGAAGTTTTACGCAATATCATGAGCGTTTCTTTCACACTGTTCTCCTTGCTTGGTAGCTCTTTATATTTGGTATATATCGTTCTATATAAAGGCTGTCTAACTCATGGATTTGAGTTTTTGTTACAAAATTCACGTATTCTGGTCACTTATCTCTCCAAAATTTCATTTTTTACATGAAGTCTACTAGGGTATTTTCGCTGAAGGCTCTAACAGTAGTCGGTGATCATTTTTGATATCTATCTTCCACATTTCTAATGCCCTGATGGAATCTTTCACTCTGTTCTTCAATAAAATCAACCAAGTTTTCTGGGGAGCGATCTCGGTGGCTATGGAAGTACTCAACTTTTATATTAATATCCAACCCAGAATTTTCAAAATTGAAAGCATAGTTTTCACCAATTGAAGAACACGAGGGTAATTTGATCCAGGTATAATTCCATTTTAGGTTTTAATTTTCTGCTCTAATATGAGGAAATCTGCGGCTGAAGCTCATCGAATGCTCTCAAATATCTTTGGTGAGAAAACGTGCCAAGAGTGTTTTCAACGCTTCAAGAACGGTGATTTTGACTTCGAAGACCTGCATGGCGGTGGAAGAGAGAAGGTATTCGAAAATGCAGAATTGAAGGCATTACTTGATCAAGACTCGTGTCAAACGCATCAAGAATAGGCAGGATCTTTGTGAGTGACTCAACAAGCCATTTCAAACGGCCTGAAAGTCATGGAAATGATTCAGAAACAAGGAACTTGGGTGCCGTACGAGTTGAAGCTGAGATATGTTGAACGGCAGTTGTTTGCTTGTGAATAGCTGCTTGCAAGGCAAAGGCGAAAGGGATTTATGCATTGCATTGTGAAAATTTTGGTTTTGGCCGTTATAGATATATTTATTTCGGTTGGAAAAAATCTGGTGGAGTTTTTGGAATAATCAGATAATTGGATTTTCGACATCAATTAGGTTTTTCATTTTGGTGGCTACTTCATTAAATCGTTGAAATAATAAACCATGTGTTAAGTTTAGAGTGTCTTACTATTGTTGTGGATAAAGAAAGAAGTGCTTATGAATCGTCTATTCAAATCTTCCAAATATATATGTCGGGATCCCCAACAAGTATCCATGACAAATGATCCTCAAACTCAACGGGACCAAATGTCATCCAGGAATTTTGCACCCCTTAAAGATGAGTAAGCACCAATCTTCAGGTGTATAAATTATACAAATCATTTCGATGTTCCATAACACAGTGTCACAGCCACAATGCCTTAGGAGGCACGAATCTATACGAACTAAGTTCGAACCATTGGAGGTTCGATGACATAACAGAAATTTCAATCTCAATATAAATGGATTTGTCGCAGATAACATCGGAAATCTATAACGAGTTCGATAGTGAAATAACGATAATGTCTTGTCCCCATCCCTATGACAGCACGATTGACGTCGATTTCCTGTTTCTGGCATTCTGGAATTCGAGCCTCGCTCTCGATATCTCACGTCACGTTGACGTTTTGAAATCATGCTAATTTCGTCCGTTTCTTTTTATTTTTTTTAGACGGGTCGCCAGATCTACGCGAACGATAAACCGGAGAGGGTTTCGTTGTTCTCCCGAAATTGTGACTTAATTTGTTCAAACCATTTTATTGGGTCAGTTGACAGGTTGACGTGCAGCGTTAAATGACATGTTGGCTTCGACGTTATCTCCATTATGGTGGCAAGTGTGGACTCTATGAAGATGTGGAAGGAATTTCGAGTGTTTTCCTTGGAATGGTGTGATTCAGTCAACAGGATGATCAAGATATAGGGTGTCTCAAATTCGATGCTCTCTAGAAGCATCGCTAGAACTATAAGGCTTAGAGAAAAAATCTTCAAGGACCCCCGATCCGTTTTTTCGCAATAATAAGAGTCAGAGTCAGAGAGAAGATCATAGATATCTTGATTCTTTCACAAGTTACAGGGCGTTTCTGAAAAATGAATGAATTAACGCACATTCTGAAAATCTCCATTTTAATGAAAGTTAAGTCTACATTGACTTTATAACTTATTTTTTATGTTATCTCGGGAAGGTTTTGAACAAGACACATTAAATGGAAGAAAAATTCAGTATTTCACCGAATCTTATGTGAAAGAAGAGAAATAAACAATTTTCAAAATACTGGAATGCTGATAAGTGATTTAATACTTGGTATTTCCACCCCTTGCGTTAATTACAGCTCGGCAACGACGGTTCATACTCAAAATGAGTGATCTTAAAATGTTCTGATCTAATCCTTCCCAGATTTCTCCGAGTTGGATTCCTAAGTCATTAAGAGTAGCTGGATGATTTTCTGAACTTCTCAGCCTTCTATTGAGGTTGTTCCAAACCTGCTCAATCGGATTGAGATCTGGACTTCTTGCTGGCCATTCCATTCGAGAGACTTCAACCTCTTCAAGGTACTCCTGAATGATGCGCGCACGATGGGGTCTGGCATTATCGTCCATAAAAATGAAATTTTCACCAATGTATGGGGCAAATGGCACTACATGCTCTTCAAGAATGTTCCTTATATACCTATCAGCATTCATAGCTCCATTATCAACAACCACTAGGTCTGTGCGAGCAGTCAAAGTTATTCCACCTCATACCATAATCGATCCTCTCCCGAAATCAGT
The DNA here is from genome assembly GCF_914767665.1 of Harmonia axyridis. Classification (NCBI taxonomy): domain Eukaryota; kingdom Metazoa; phylum Arthropoda; class Insecta; order Coleoptera; family Coccinellidae; genus Harmonia; species Harmonia axyridis. Next base: position 1,256,604 of record NC_059502.1, read on the forward strand.
AGTATTCAAGAAATTGCACTCAGCATATCTTTCATGTGGACAATCTGTATACAAGGGAACGTCGATCACAATGGTAGAGGCAGAATCTAGACTCATCTGTGAAGAGAACTCTTTCCCAATCAGCCTCTTCCCAATGGATATGCTCTCTTGCAAAATCCAAACGCGCCCTTCGATGGGCTGGGGTAAGAGCTGGGCCTCTTGCCGCGACACGATGCCTTAAATCATATTCTCTGAGGCGATTTCTTATTGTCTGAGTGCTAATTTGCACCCCATGAGTTTGCTCAATATATTTTTCTTGTCGTCGTCTCATTTCAGGAGATCTGATAGGGTAGGAGATGTGCATCAAGGTTCTGAAGGAGTCCTAATACGAAATGTAGTAGGTTATCAAAAAAAAAAAAACCTGTTTAAAGAGATCTGTCAAATTACAAATCAGAACCTATTCTAAAATTCTCAAGAAAATATTGCAGAGACCATTCATCATAAAGAAGAAACAGAAACACAACATAATATAGAAGCCGATATTCTTCAAAGTTCTATACTCTAAGTATTCAGTTCCACTCCGTTTTATTTACGCTAAAATTATTCATCTCGATAATAGAATTCTTAATCGCTCCAATGCCATCCTCGATTCTCTCCAGAGGGTTGCGTATTATTATGCAGCTCGCAGCTGTTAAAATCACAGCTTTTAACCCCTCAACAGCAACACATTTAATTTGGGGGTTGCACACATCTAGCGGTAAATTCAATCAACAACTCTGTCGAAATCAATTCTTGTTAAAACATTCGAATGGTTTGAATGGAGGTGGAATTGATAGAAGTTAAAGGGAGTTTCTTGGCTGGAGTACTTTAGAGGGGACGATACAGTTTTCTTTTATATTTCTTGTCTGTGATTGTTGGATTGGAAATGGAAACAGAAATCTACAGTTGTAACAACATGAGTGGTTGAATTTTCATGATGATTCTGTGGATTTATTTCATTGCTCACCGGATTTCTTCCAGAAAACAAGTATTTATTTCTCTCTATCCATCTCATAATGTGATTAATCTGATTGGGTGACAAGTTCAGTATTTTCAAAAGTTTTTATGCGACAAGGTTTCGATTTTGTATCATCACATACTTCTCCCAAGCAGAAAATCTAGGGAAAAAAGCTACAATTCCAAGTAGAAGGTGTAAAATAATAATTTCAAATTTGTTTGCAAAATTTCTTCACAACCATAGAGAATTTTAATATTCCAGTAAATTCTACGTAATTAAAATCCTTATTATGACTGTTCCACTGTTGAAGATCGATCCTCTTTTCGAATGTTCCTTCAGCTGGTTGAAAAGAATATAAATATGAATTCTAACAATTCTTTTTTGACCCCAACACCACCTCATCTGAAGAATAACCAGTGTAAAACTTTTCATATTTCAAGACGTATCTAGGCCAGCTGAAGAAACTTCATAACAATAAAATATCGAAGGCAAGCAAGTATAGAAAAAAGAAGAACATACTAAAAGTTTGGCACACACAGAATATCCCTGGCTCCTCCAGGATGTAGCAAACAACGTATTCGTTACTAAACAAACACAGGCAGTCCTGCCAACAATACCGTCGTCGATACTACGTTGCAGCAGCAGCCCATGCAAACATGTCTATTTACTCTTCACCATAATTGATTCGTCACCGGCATTATGCCTCTTTCACATCATAACAGTTATTTATTTATTTACCAACATGCACCGTTAATGTATGAAGGACAGTTTGTAACTATGACAGCCAAAGAAGTAGGTGTTTTTTGTGTTAATAATGGCAAGATTCGTTTTTAATGATGATGAATTTATTCTTATTCCTAAAATTTCTTTTGTCCTCGACTATTGTGCAAATTTTCATTATGTATTAAATGGCTCCAGCACCACAAATACGAGTTATTCAAGTAATTGAAATAAAAAAAAGAATTGTTGTGTGCCATTGTTGAAAAATCTGACTAATGGAATTAAAAGGCTGAGAATAGAATCCGCTATCTGGGCAGTTACCACTTTTGAAGCTGTCATATTTTGATATTTGACAAGTAAAAACTATATCGTTACTAAGAATGAATGACACACGCTTCAACGACGCATTGAAATTGTTAAACTTACCACAAATTTGGTGGAAATTTTGCAGTCACATCAGTTTGCAAAACTAAAGCACTTTTGGGTCGTAGTAAAGCACCTTCGGCACTAGTGCAAAAATTTGAGCTAGTTCAAGTTTACAAAGGAACTCAAGAAGCAAGTCTATCACCTGCAACTTCATATCTTCACTGAATGGGTCCTTAAAGAGGTCATCACAATTGGCCACCGAGATCTTGTGATTTAACACTTTTAGATTTTTTTCCCTTTTAGGCCACGTGTTAAATGAGGTCTATGCCAATGTTTCATCCATAATCGTTTCAAGAGCTTAAAGATGGAATTCATGAAATTATAGAGGACATACAACCGAATAAGTTATAGAAAATTTCATGAAAAGGATATGATGCTGCAACTGTAGTCTTGGTGGCCATTTGGATGATATAGTTTTTCATAGTAAATATCCGAGTAAATATCCTCTTTACAATGAAATAACCATATATTGACTTGTCTTACAATATACTCGTTTTTTATATAGATGAAACCTCCTTTTGGAAAACCATTTATAAGCACGCTAAATTTCAATTTTGTCAGAAATATTAATCTTTTCTGTTTCTGGTAGAGCGATCAATGTGAAATTTTGCAAGTTGCTTCAAGCTAATGATTCTGCATCTAAATGAAAGATTTAATCTACATATAATTCGTATAGTTTCAAAATGATTGGACATTGGAAATCTGCACCTACCCTGAAAAATCAAAAGTCTAGGTTTTTTGTCGAGATATACTTATAGCACTCTGTTTGAGGAAAAAGTTTTTTACAGAATACTGATTAACGAAATTGTGCAATAATCTACTGCAAAACCATCCCCCAAAAACTCACAAATTGAATTGACGAGCTTTAAAGGATGAATAGAATCATACCGAAACCTATTTACCGATCTTATAAAGCACTTTCATGCCCATTGTACTATGGGGGTGATATCTGATCAACGAATACACCCCATATATCCGGTAATGAAATCCAAGATTTAATTTAGGGGTGCATCGTTTTTGTTAAGGCTTCTGCTTCCTATGTAGGTCAGTGATATTTGTGGGTCAAACAATCGATTTTTTGATCAGATTATCTTTCTCACGAAAATTATGCATCATATTAAGTTAATCTTTGTTATTCGAACGTTGATAATAGTCATATTCGAATGTAGTAGATGTCTGAATTCTCAGCCAAACTTTTAGTACAAACGAAAATGGAAATGAAACGTGTTTACTTCAAATTAACGTCATCATAAATTCACTCAAGGTGGTACGTTTCCCATCACGGATTATTCTAGTTTGGGAGAATATTATGCATATTTTTAAACAAATATTTTTCTCGGAAGTCTTATTTATGAGGTTGTCAATAAATAGGAAAATATTTTCTTATACTGACCATTTTATAATTCAATATGGAGAGTTATATAGTGAAAATTCCTGTAACATCAATATCTGAAACAATTTGCTTGATCAACTATCATATTTAGTTACCCTTCACACAGATGAAGATAGCAAATTTGAAAATATAAACATTCACTAAACTCACTAAAAATGTAACAGCCTCGAAATAGTTTCTTTGAAGATGTTCTGAATTCTGTGTAGACTTAGCATTCACATTATCATTCAATAGGTATTGGCCAATATCACTCTGATACATAACTTTTGATAGGTCATCTTATATTTCTCTTCAAAGAACCAAGATAGTACCTACCCATATCATTTGATCTTTCAATATTTGCCAGCATGCCAAAAGTTTATAAACTCTATTCCAAGTTGAGAGATGTAACTGTCGCATTCATAATGCTGATTTTGATGTTTTCGAATGTGTCAATAATGTCTAAAGGTCCAAGATTTATAGATTCAATGATGGAATAAATTAATTTATCTATCTCAAGATAGAGCACCTCGTAAACTTGGAATGTCATTCAAATAGAAGATACTCACTTGGAGGTTTCAAGAAGACTACAACTATCAAATGAACCATATGATCTCCAAGTCAATTGTCAAAAGTACCATCGACAACACGCAGAAAACACCAAGTGGAGAACTTCCCTCCCAGACGACGTCAAATAGGAAAGCCAGAGGCGCCAGAACAGACCCATGACGAACACTGCGTGACAAGCACCGCAATCAACATTGTTTCTATCATTCGTTATGCCACATAAGGATCGATTATTGACACTTGCAGCCACACCACATTCAAAACGCGTGCATATCAAAGTTCACAAAGTATCTGCGCGCTTAATACCAAAACGTGCCGTCGCGGCGCCACCGTCGCGCGGGTCAATCCGGTTTCAAGATGGCGTCCCCGGATTCGACGCCATTGGACGGTCGGAACGCCAGGGGCGGGGCGTGTTTTTCATTCGTCTTTTGTCCTGCAGGATAGGGGAGAGATCTTGGGAGTAAGTAAATTTCGTATTGTGCTTTTTGTCTCATCTTATAATATGAAATATTAAAGGCATGTTGATATCCTACATGCTACTTTCCGCGGGCCTTTAAATAACTCAATTTATTAGCCGTGTCCCAAGAGCAGGGATATTTTTTATTGGTAATGAATGCAGTCACGTTGTTTTTGATTCAGACATGCTGTTTGATAGGTTGAGACGGGGGGAAAAGGGGGATTATTGGCGTTTATAGCCGTCCTTTGTTTTTGAGGACGGTTGCTGTTGGTTTCCTAGCTTTATTGCGTTGTGAAAGAGATGGATTTGATGTTTCGGTTCGTTATTTACGGTGATGAGTTTTATTCGACAAAAAATGTTTTGACTCCCCCTTGTAATTTTCTGTTTAACTCTGAGGATTGAGAAATATTAAACATTTCAATTCATTTTGTTGAAGTTCAAACTACAGGATTAGTTTCATTGAAATGAGGTGCCCAATTTAGACTTGGTATGCTAACGCTTTGTCCATATACCTATTTCTCTAATTCTGTGGTTATTCCGTTCATTCTTCCACATCTTGTAGAAAAAAATAGTGCGAGAATAGGTATATCAGAAACGCACAGTTTTCAGGGTTATATTTTATTGTTATATGTTGGTACTCCGAACTTTCCGCCACGGCTTTATCTGTCAATTCATCAATTTGCCATAAAGAAATCAGTTCTGCCAACCAATATTTCTCAATGCGAAAATCACTAAATGATATTTATGGAAATATTTCATTAATTTCAATAAAAATGCAATGAATTAGAGAAAATTATGTATAATACTCGTACAGAAGGCTCATTCTACCACTCGTTCTTTCAAAAACTCGCCACTTCGTGGCTCATTTTTGAATTTTGAACTCGTGGAAGAATATCAGTGCCTTCTGCACTTGTATTATAAATAACTATTAGACTTCATCAAGGCTACAGAGAAAACATTGAGTCGAAAATGAAGTAAATCTAAATATATATGAAACGTGGCATTTTTATCACAAAAATCATATTGACTCTAGTAGGCGTCTTTTTACATATTGAATTATAAAATCAAAATAGTTTTTGTTAATGAAAAGAAGATGCATGGTTACCTACAAGATAAGCAATATGGAGCTATGTCTATCTTAGAATGCTCATCTAGAGTTACCTTTTTTTAGACACTAGATAAGATAGGTACATTTTTAGACTATCCATCATTTTGGATTAAAAATGGCATTTTGGATTAAAAATGGTATTAATATAATTAACTATTTGTTGTCAAGACGGTATTGATCTTGTTTACTGGTTGCTAAGCTGAAGACTACTTTTACAGACATCTACATAATTTACCGACGTCTGCTTAATGTGAGATTTTCTTTCACAAAAATTAAGCACTGAAAATGAGGAAATTACGATAAATTTATTAATGAAATGGTGTTTCACCATTGACGCAACGCGCTTCATTACGGTAAAGCGCTGGAATTTTTGAATTTTTTTCTGCACAGTATCATTAGGATATATAAGAGATATTTTTCAAATTATTTGGAAATTGGATGTGAAAAAAAAGTGTAAATGACCAAACATATGTTTTTTCTTATAGGCCACCCTGTTTTGAATTGAATTTTCTGATTACATGAAATAAATGAATCTTAGTTTGTTCAAAGTTTCATATACTTGATACATACCTTATAACTTCGATATTAGTGAATTTATTCTAATAAGATATTGTGAAAGTGAAAACTAGAAGAACGGAGATAAGTAATGGCTTTTTGATTATCGTTGAGAACTCTACAAGATGAGACAATTCATTGTTGGCATATTTAGACGTTATTATTGGGCTTATTCCAAATGGCATACATAGTTTTTTTTTATTAGGTATGGCAATTTTTATTATCTTCGAAACATGATTGAGGTCTATCCAGCTCAATTTAAATTGAGTAAATAAATCGAATTCGATTTATTCTCCTCTCGTAATAAGCCCAATATTAACGTTTGAATGAGTCATCAATGAATTGTCTTATTTTGAACACCCAGTAAAGTTTTCAACATTTATCAAAAACTCAGTATCTATACTAACCTTCGTTCTTCTAGAACTTACTTCAAATTCAAATAAATCCATTCATTTATTAAGATTTTTCAAAGACCTTCTGATTTATCGAATCGAAATATCTCAAAAACGATATATTTTGAGCTTATGAGCACCAATTTGGGTTCATTTATCGCATGCAATCAAAATATTAAAATAAAGAACAGGATGTTTTATAGGAAAAACTTGTTTGGTCAATAGTGGAACACCCTGTTGACATAATCCAAATATATGTAAAATTCAACTATCATTTCTTATCCATTCAGTTCACTTTCAAAATTCTAAATATTAGGTATGTATAAAAATATCTCTAAACCTTTCTTCATAGTAGAATACACAAAAGCTGGAATATATACAATATACATCAGATTCAATTCAATTCATGTTCATGTTCAATATTCAATTCAAATTCATGAAAGGGCATAAAATGTTCCCATCTTGGACTGTCTGGTGTAAGCGTGACAAAAGCCTTTGCTGAGGAAGCTGGCGCTTCCGATACAAAAAATCGGAAACTGAAGAACTAAATATTCTAGTTTCAAGTATAATTGCAACTGAAAATCAAGTATTCCGGTTACCTTACTATCTTTTTAAGTTCGAATGAATCGAAACTTGGTGATTGTAACACCACTCCAGAGCTAACCTTTTCTTGAAATAAATATGATCAAACCCCTCAATTGTGGTTAAGGAGAATTTCCTATCAGTATTTACTTCAAGAATCAAGAACAACATCCAATATAAAGATGAAGGGTTTCTTTCTGGATATTTCAGATTTGCTGTATGTAAGTATATTCAGTTTTCAACGTTACAACATAGCTTCTATAAAAAGTACCTAAGATAGGTACCCTTTTTTCACTGTGGCTTCATTCTTTCTATCATAGTTTAGAATATCAAATCTAATTGACATTAAAACAGATTAAACAGTACTGTCACCTTAACACTTGAGATGGACACTCTGACCAGAAACCTTTCTCACAAATCCCAGAAGAATAACACCAAAACATAACTAGCTGACGCAACAAAGATCAACTTTTAGAAATTGGAGACGTCCAATTTCTGATGTTGTCTCGCCACCTCGAATTACGTCTTATTATACGGATTCCAATTTCGAAAACTAGGCCGATTGAAACTCCCTAAAATGACACGATGATGGACAGGCCTTGACGAAGGTAGCACCCCGTACATTGTCACTCACCTACCCTCCAAAACCAGACATATTATACGCGTCTGAGGGCAATTGGCATATATGGAATACCAGGTCTGGTCACAAAAGAAGCCCTGGCAGAATGTTTGTATACAGACCGGCCATTATCAAGGCAATTCTCGGTTCTGTATCAACAAGAAAATAATTTCCGATTGTTGTACACATGTCCGGGAGGCTGAATGGACCACGGTATCGTGATTGAGGCGTTTTCAAAACTCTTGACAGATATCGTTCGTTCGGTTTGCTTTCACTGCCTTAGGTGTTTGTTTCTTTTGATTGCCGTTGAAAATGGGGATGGTTGTAAGGAGGATACGTCAATGTGGTTATTGTTGGGAATGTCGTGTTGTAGGTTTGATGAGACAGTTTGAAGGCATTCCGGAGGGTGGCAAATGGAAAAAATATTTGTATTTGATGATGTTGTAGGTTCTGAAGAGAAAAAAACGTATTCAAGGTGTTTATTGAATGACACTCAAATCCCTATATAAGAAATACTTTGGGAGTTCATCTCAAGTAAGAATGCAAACAGGTGGAAAACAATCAAAACACAGTTCGACTAAAAAACCTGTTGTTCTATTGTTGAGCTGAATGAACCCTATTCAAAGATGTAGTGAGACTTTGTATTTCTATTATTGTCTTCAATTTTCATCATGAACAGTCTTCTAATTCTCAGGAAAAAGAAAGATGAGAGAAATTGAGAAATATTGTGGATTTTTAACCAAAGTATTTTTAGGAATCTGAACATTTGTTAAAGAACTTTTCGTAAACCAAACTAAATATTTGCGGGAAGACAGATCATTGATTTTGCTGAGGATAATGAATTTGTGGCTCTAGAAGACTTATTTCTCTTTCCAAAAGTCAAATAACCATTCAAAATCCGTTTGACGAAACGGCCGACCGGCCTGACCGGTTGGTGTTTGACGAAACGGCCGACCGGTCTGACCGGTTGGCGTTTGACGAAACGGCCGACCGGCCTGACCGGTTGGCGTTTGACGAAACGGCCGACCGGCCTGACCGGTTGGCGTTTGACGAAACGGCCGACCGGCCTGACCGGTTGGCGTTTGACGAAACGGCCGACCGGCCTGACCGGTTGGCGTTTGACGAAACGGCCGACCGGCCTGACCGGTTGGCGTTTGACGAAACGGCCGACCGGCCTGAGCGGTTGGCGTTTGACGAAACGGCCGACCGGCCTGACCGGTTGGCGTTTGACGAAACGGCCGACCGGCCTGACCGGTTGGCGTTTGACGAAACGGCCGACCGGCCTGAGCGGTTGGCGTTTGACGAAACGGCCGACCGGCCTGAGCGGTTGGCGTTTGACGAAACGGCCGACCGGCCTGACCGGTTGGCGTTTGACGAAACGGCCGACCGGCCTGACCGGTTGGCGTTTGACGAAACGGCCGACCGGCCTGACCGGTTGGCGTTTGACGAAACGGCCGACCGGTCTGACCGGTTGGCGTTTGACGAAACGGCCGACCGGCCTGACCGGTTGGCGTTTGACGAAACGGCCGACCGGCCTGACCGGTTGGCGTTTGACGAAACGGCCGACCGGCCTGACCGGTTGGCGTTTGACGAAACGGCCGACCGGCCTGACCGGTTGGCGTTTGACGAAACGGCCGACCGGCCTGACCGGTTGGCGTTTGACGAAACGGCCGACCGGTCTGACCGGTTGGCGTTTGACGAAACGGCCGACCGGTCTGACCGGTTGGCGTTTGACGAAACGTCCGACCGGTCTGACCGGTTGGCGTTTGACGAAACGGCCGACCGGTCTGACCGGTTGGCGTTTGACGAAACGGCCGACCGGCCTGACCGGTTGGCGTTTGACGAAACGGCCGACCGGTCTGACCGGTTGGCGTTTGACGAAACGACCGACCGGTCTGACCGGTTGGCGTTTGACGAAACGACCGACCGGTCTGACCGGTTGGCGTTTGACTTTATGACAGTGACTTTATTAATAAAGTCACTGTAGATACTCTGTAGCATAAAGAACCATCTATTGGGGGGAGGCCAAAGCCATGCAACTGTGGATCTAACGAATACAATTCCGGTTTCTGATATGCAGTTGCCTTCTCGACAAATTGAAAATCAGTAACAGGACCAGAACTTCCTCTACAATAAAAGGTTTTTCAATAGGCAATAGTTTTTTTACAATTTGAAATGATTATATTGCCAATACTTAGTATTATTTTTTGATATTAGTGTTCTGTAGGTTATGCCATTTAGTAATGTAAAGATACACGCTTCAAATACGTTTAGATATTGTTAAATTGTTTCAATGAAATCTGTGCTCATTTGTCATGACTGGGAGAAATTTAATCCTAGAAGAATTCTGAATCCATAGACGACTTTATTCAGTTAATCGACTCACTATTCATCTTATTGTAGACAAATTTGAAAGTGGTACTAATTACAGCTCAATACTTCTCACAGGTACTCTTTTATCGAGTACTTCCAAATTTGTCCAAAATAGGTACAACAAATAATATTTTTTTAAGGTAACAACAAAATTCAACCAAAGTTTTGAAATTATTTGAATTCTAGAGGAATCATTAGTAGATATACCATTTACTTTTTTATTGTAGAGACCCAATCAAAAAATATTGATTACCTTATCTCATTTCTTGTTACAAAATGGCGAAAGCGCTACTGGTTTTTTTTTTAAATTCCTCACACTTCATCTGAAATATTCAGAAATTGAGTAGCTTTAAGTTCAATCGATTTCATTTGTGAAGTTCTCATCCTGAACTATTAGAGAAATTTATTGGAAAATTGATCTTGTAACAATAAAAAAAACAAATTTGTAACGATTATTTGCTCTACTGGAAAGTGACATAAATAAAACGCCAGTGGTGGTGAAAATAGGCTGAACTGTTGACGGAAATATGTTTTTATTTTAATATTTTTGAAAATTGTTATAATGGTGTTGTAACACAACGATGCAAAATGGCGAATGCGCCGACCCAGCACCTTCGCCATTTAGTGACACGTGTATTTCTTAAATGAACCATTTTTCCTGCATAAATTTGATGAAACGCACCCAAATTTGCATTTCACGGAATCTTTCCAAGTTTCGAAAACTTCCTCCGAAAACCCTGATCCATAATTACCCAAAAGGTATCTTGAATTTCAATTCTTTGTGCTGCCTATACAGGGTGCTCCTAAATTGGAAGTATAAATAAAAATGACAGATTTCTCGGATCAAATAGGTCCTAAAAACATGGCCTCATTTTAAGAGGACCTATTATCTCAAAATGAGCCGAGGAATCTGTCATCTCCATTCGTATCTCTGGAAGATTGCACTAAAAAAAGATCAAATAAAAATAAAACCACATAAAAGTATCATGTATGTATTTTATTTGAATATTACAAATTATACAATTACGCTCCAATATAAAAGTCAGACGTACAAGTATAAAATCATTATAAAAAGCTAAACCTCAAAATTTATCCTATCTATTATACCTAATTATATAATTTTATAAATACGTTACATTCTTATAGACAGATTAGCAAATTTTATAAATATATTACAAGTGGATATATACAAAAAACTATCGATGAGTTCATAAACAATGGCCGCTCCAATACGAATCGAGTTCGATATTATAAATAGCTAAAACTACACATCTCAATTAATTACGGGTTAATTATGAAACGAAAAATGAGAATTATTGATAATATAATTATACAACATCTATAAATATGGAAAAAGTGCATCGAATAAAATATAACCGGCATCTCAAATTATCAGGTTACTAGAAATTTTTGTGGTTGTCTTTATTTTTTACAAGATTTTCTGAAAATATCACTTCTGGCGGAAAATTTTTTTTACAATGTCTCGTGTTGTAGGAAATATGTATGAGATTCACCCTGTATAAAACTATCAAAAACACAACACGTCCAAAAATGAAAATGAGTATCAATGATTTTTCATTTCAATTGCGAAAATTTAATTCTAGTAACCTTTTTTGTTCAGTTGATAACGACTAAAATAAAAATAGATATAGAAAAAAATTATTCTAGTTTCATCTCGAGTAAAATACGACTTCGCTAATGAAAACGATGACAGTATAAAAAATCGAATTATCGTTGTCAAAATGGCAGCATGTGTATTTAGCTGATCAAAAAAATTGAACCGATTCTCAATGGATTAATAATAATATACCTATGCAAAATTTTATACAACGCAGGGCGACAAGTTGAGAAAAGAAATTCATTCTCAAAGTTTCTATTAACAAAACGACAAATTTTCAAAGAAAAAACTCTTCGAAAAAAAATTAAAGAAAACGATTAAAAAAGTAATTATCTCAACTTGTACCGATTTTTGCGCAATCAACCTATAACTAATCGATTTCTCTGAAATAATCTCTCTTTGGTTGTGTTCGACGAAAACATAAAATACAAAAAATTAAAATAATAAAACGCATAAAATTTACAAGTATAAAACCTTACGCCTAACAGGGCAAGAACATCGTGACCGTAACTGGACGTGATTACGAACATTTTTTTTGGCAGTGTGTTGTAGCGAATCTGACACCGAATATACAAAAGAGGTCACGTGATTTACGCTAATGATATGATCGAAGAGAACGCGTCCTATATACCTTAGGGTAAAAAAATGATATGTACAAGGGAAGAGATCGAGATCGACGCAATGAAACGAAAGTATGACGAGAAAAAAATCGTACGTTTTTTTTTTGCGAATGGAAGCTTACACGATTATCAACAGTGATTCACAAGTTCAAAAAATTCGGTTTGCCTCACAGCTGGATTAATATTGATGCCCAGATCTGAAAGAAAATTTTCTGGTTTGGAGTTGAAGTGCTAAACTTTGGTCACACTAAAAGTTTCCTCCATCTTACAGACAGAGCTATCAAAGATACCAGTAGTACCTGATTACTTCGTGAAAGAATATCTTAAGTTACTTCGGATGTTGCTAAAAAATCACCCTTCATTTTGAAGTCCAAATTTCCTTCCAGATCTGCATAAAGCATCTCACATAATGATTATTACCTAAATAGTACTTATTCGTTAAGTTCTTTGAGAAGCTATCTTGCACAGCCACCGTACCAGCTCTTGGTGCCGGCGACAATAACGAAGAAACGATAATAATCAAGAAAAGAACACACTGTTTAACATACAGGCGACATAGCTCCACGAGTACGAACAAGGCGAAGGTTCCAAGAACTCCTACAACTTTTTTTCCAATCTCACAAGACCTAGGTCGTATCTTTCGCTCACTTCAGCGTTGCAACGCTTAACTGGACAATTTTCTTGATTGTGGTTGTCCTTCCTAGAGCTGTTTACATTTTTGTTAAGATTTCTGCCATGGTGCTGGCTATTTCTGAAAACGCTGGCCTCTTCTGTGGGTCTAAGTCCAAGCAGTTCATCTATGGGGAAAAATGGATTTAACAAAATATCGAAGACAAATCTCTTCAAAATTTCAACACAAAGCGATGAATTTAGAATTCACTTCAATGATACTGACCTGTAGAGCTTCGATATCTTCAGGGGTCGAGGTATGAGCCTTCCACTCTAACTTCTTCTCCTTCAGCTTCGTGAGCACGCTGTTGTCGTTTAGTTTTGGGAAGGGGAGCTCTCCCTGACTGAAAACCTCCCATACAACCACACCAAAAGAGTATACGTCACTCTTGGTTGAAAACTCGTCCTCGTAGACCGCTTCGTAAGGCATCCATCTCAGCGGGATGATCTGAACACGGCATAGAATTAATTAGAAAGATAGATCTCGAGTATAGTTAGGAGGGGGTCAACTCAGTATCCAGTTGACACTTCAGTAAGTACTGAAGAGCTAAACTGAAGAACTATTACGAGGATATAAACAGAACTCACATGGTTGACGTGTTTGCAATACTCCTGACTGTAAGGATCTCTGGTAAGTCGCGGAAGTCCCACTTTCACGGACAAGGAGGAGGTTACCAGGCAGTTACGAGCCGCCAAGTCCTTTAGCACTATACGGTGAGAAGAGACGTAGTCCATGGCCTTGGCAATCTGATGTAACACTCCAGCTGCTTGTACTGGAGACAGGGGAGGCGAGGAACCCTTTTGCGTCGCGAGCAGGAATTGTTTGAGGTCACCCTGTATAGAAAGATATCATCAAAAATTTCATTCGGAAACACCCAACACTTTGGGGAATGTTAAGCACCTACTATTCAACTAGTATATGTCCAGGTATGCATAATCAACATTAATTAAGGTCTAAATTGGAAGACAGATCTTGTGAGTTGTAAAAGACTTTGCGTCTCAAAATTGTAAAACTTCTTTTACGACACTCAACAAACTCTATTCTATCAGTATCTTGTTTCAAGTGAAGATCTCTAGCATTTTTATAGTTCTCAACGAGATTAAACCAAAAAGTCATAAAGATTAATTCCTTGTTTCAATAAACAAAGTCTTGTAATCGAGTGAGTAATTCAACTTAGAAAGAATTATATTTTTGAAGAGCCACTCATGCTAAAGAGTTGCATTCCTGTGAACTATGTATAGACATTTAGTAGAAACACATGGTTGAATCTTTCTTCATTTTCGAAAGCAACACCTGCCTGACATCCTTATCAACAAAAGATACAGTCTACTTTATTGAACATCGTATTATTGATCTGCTTGACTGTTGAAAAAACTTATTGATACGCATTGAGAGAAAAGAAGGTTAAATGGAATGAAAAGAAACATACCCAATCCGTGTACTCCAACAGCATATAATGAGGCTCCGAATCCCTACAGAGGCCAATCATCTGTATGACATTCTCATGAGTTAATTTCGAGAATATATCGATCTCCTTCTTGAAGTCCGTCAGGCAGTTTTCGTCCTTGGTGTGAGAGAAAGCCTTGATGAGTACCAGAACGTCCTTATCTTCGGTTATGCTGTTGGTGGTAGATTGACGTTTGTCTTGGTTTGGTATCTGGCTCTTGGACATCTTACCCAACATGACGTCGCCGAATTCACCTCGACCTTGAGATATTACCAACTATAGTTTTGGGAACTTATGAGAACATGTGGAGATTAACTCACCTATCAGTTTAGTCTCCTTCAAATGGCTCTTGGGGACTGTTACCTTATCGTAGCTAGATTTAGACTTGCGCGACTGTCCAGAGCTTTGAGAGTGGGTTGTTTCAGCTCCATCGCTTTTCTGTCCTTCTTTGTGGTTCTCGATACCATTCAGTCCCTTTTTAGAACTGCCAGAATCGGGATCTTCCTTCAGTTCCGTGTGTTCGACATCTCCGTTCTCTAATTTTCCTAGAAATAGAAACTGTATTTTGGGAATGCGTCTTCTTGGGGTTGGATTGTTCGAGGAAATATGGCAGTTACCTTCGGTTACAGGTATCTTCCTAGATTTCCTTCTGTATCGACACCATACCATCAGCCCTACCACGAGTATGATGTATGCCGCCGCCACTGACATGGTTATCAACACGGCTTTGGTGACGGTGGAATCGTCCGAAGCTGAAAATAAGACAAAAATAGTGAATACTCATGATTTCTAGTTTCGATGGAAAGTATCGAGGGGCCTCAGTATTTATCTAAGTAAAAAGGTTATCATTAAAATTTTATCAAAAGCGGTAGAAACGCCACTGGCTGATTTTTGAATTGAACATAATTTGGGAAATCATAAAGCCAATATTAACATTTCAACGGCGTTATATTCTGAAAATCATATATTATTAATTGTAATAATGTTGAATATCATGTATGTTATCTACAGAAATTGGTCTGGTTTTTCTTGTGGAAACATTTGATGTCGTTTTTCTATGCTAACTATGAACACATCCTACAAAGGAGCCTTTGAATGTGTTTCTAAAGAAACGTAACCTACATATTTCGTATCTTATTTGTCCCATTGAAATCTCGTCCTATGAAATGTAATTTAATTGAGACCTTAAAAATGTCATAAAATCAAAACCTCTCCTAACGAACAGCCACTGTTTCGCGTCGCGACGTCCCGAATAAAGAGCAGCCGACGCATGCGAATCCGCAACCTCCTTTAACGATTATTTTCGGCATTCCGTCTCGGGCTCTTCCCAAAATAACCCGAATCGCTGTGTCAGCGATGTCGTCGGAAAATCCACAACAGAACGAAGTGTTCTGCAACAATCACGTAGACCTGGAGGACAAACCCTCTCCTGTCCAGAGCTACTGCAGCAACTTCAAGAGCGGTTACATGCCCGTCAACCCCGAGTACATCGAAAAACTGCAGTTTACCGGAAGGAAAACATGTGCCTTCTGGACGTTGGTAGCCATCCTCATAGTGCTGGCCATTGGGAACCTATGTCTGACCTTCATCATACTCAACGTTCTTCGCATGGGCGGCAGTATGGAATCCATAGAATTCATACAGAAGCAGGACGCTTTGAAGTTCTTCGGAGACACGGATCTTGGACACCTCTACAAAAGAAACGGAAAACTTGAAGGTTTCAAGGATGTACCCATCGAGCTATCATCCCAAGACAGCTCGATTGTCTTCAGCCTCTCCTCCAAATTCGGAAGAGTGGCCACCAAGTTTAAGATGGACCAGAACTCAACCACCTTCGACAGCATCAGTAAGTTCGAGATCAAGGACGAAAACGATAAGATCATCTATTCTTCTGTAGACCCCATCTTCAACTCTATCAAAAGCGTTAACAACCTGAAGACTAAACTGACCCTGACCAACAAAATATCCAGTCCCATCAAAGAAAACCTGGATATAAAAGGAAAGTTTGTCAATCTCAAGGGTGCTGAAGGAACCACCATCAACGGTAAGCTGGTGTTCTGGAGCGCCGATCAAGATCTGCTGTTCAAAACGGTAAACGGGTCCATAGTGATGTCGAGCAAGAAGGACATATTCATCAACATGAAGAATGTGCCCAGCGGTGTTGTCAGACAGAACAATCAACTGAGAAAGCAGTACAAGATCTGTGTTTGTATGCCACAGGGAAAACTGTTCAGAATACCTGTTTCTGGATCAAGTTCAGTGATGTGCAACCACGTGAATATGTCGCCTCAGCATAATCCGTGTTATTGAGAATGTTATTGAGACTACCATAAAGAAGTATGCAAGAACGTATGTAAAAATAATATAGTTATGAATACGCTATGGGTAATCAAGTCTGTAAAGTCTTCACCCAGCTGAAGGGTATTGCAGACTTGGTCATCTGTTGGATATCATTGTTATATTTTATACTGATCGAAATAGCTTGGTTATATACTATTTGAAGAGTTGTAAAAGCGTATATTCCAAGAATTTTTCTTTATATATGTATGTGAACCAAAAGAAAGATTAGATAGATATATGTTGTTGAATGTTAAATGAAAAACCAGTCAAGAATCAATGTCTTGCAACAATGTACTAGAAATATTACTAAAAGAATCCTGAAAACTTTGTGTACATTTTTTATAAAATGATAATAAAGAGAGCTTTATAAGAGTTGATTGGCTTTCATTATAATTCAATTTTCTTCAGTGTATTGCCACAACTCACTGTCATGTTGAGAGGGCAAGAATGAACACATCAGACTTTTTTTTATTTCAATATGATTCATGTTCAAATTCAAAATTTCCGTTTTCAAAAAATTCTGAACAATTTTCTGAACAAACCTTGTTGAAATTTCAACTTCAAAGATGATACCAAACGAATTTCAACGTTCAACATGCACAAAATAATAATTCCTGAGATCTGTGGAAGTCCACAGACAACTGTTTATCTCCATAGAGAACGTTCTCATCAAATTCCTTCTCTATGACTCCACGATGACATTCTCTACGTCAAATCGACCAACGTCTTCTATTTTCGGCAATGGGCGCCTGCGGCGACCTTCTATTCGGCATACGCATCTACTGGAAGGCGGCCTTCAGCGTAATCTGGCCCATAGTTCTCCTACCCGTTATCATAACCGACTACAGCGAGCACAAGAGGTGCCTCTACGTGATCCTGCTGATGGCCGGCTACTGGATAACAGAAGCCATCCACATCGCTATCACATCACTCATACCGATTCTGCTGTTTCCCATATTCAACCTTATGAACACCGACGACGTCTGCAAGAGCTACATGAAGGACGCCAACATGATGTTCATAACTGGACTGATATTGGCGATAGCTGTGGAGTATTCTCATCTGCATGAGAGGATAGCGCTGGTAGCTATCGATGTTGTTGGGGTCAGTCCCAAGCTGCTGCATCTAGGTATGGGCGATACTTTTTTTTTGTCCTAAGGTAGTTAATGTTATGACACTTTTTTATCTCTATCCATCTCATCTTATGTTGTTCTTCTCAACGTCCACGTCTCTAAAGTCTTCAACCTCTTTATTCTCTACTCAATGCTCCAAGTATCACTTCATACATTGTAACACATATCTTAAATTTGCTTTATCTCATTGTTGTGATAGCAAAAATAGTAAACCGAAACCACCAGTCTAATACTTAATGTATATCCATCAAGTCCAAATATCGAATTCCAAATTTCACGAATAATAATAAGAATATGAAAACTACTTCTTATTGCAGAAACCTTCACTTCTCCTGGCCATGTCGATGGGAATAATTTTGTCAACTTTGGTCATACTCCTCCAATTTTTACACTCGTTCTTCTGATCCAGGTATTATGTGGATAACAGCCTTCATCTCCCTATGGATTTCCAACACGGCAGCCACAGCCATCATGCTCCCGATCATAACCTCAATCCTCTTGGAACTGGAAGGTCAAGGTATAGGAACCATCTACGTGCGAGAAGCTGAACCCTACGTATCTCAAGTACAAATGGAAGATACTAGAAGGCCGACCAAGTCCACGATGTGTTACTACATCAGCGCCGCCTATGCTGCTTCCATAGGCGGGATGGGCACTCTCATAGGCACGGGTACCAACCTGACCTTCAAGGGGATCGTCGAGGCCACTTTCAAAGACGGCGACGGGATAGACTTTGGTTATTTCATGCTGATAACCGTGCCCATGGTTATTGTGCTGATGATCTTCGCTACGCTCCTTCTTCAACTGTGGTTCCTAGGCTTGCTGAGACCGAACTCAAACGATGCTCAGAGCATAGCGATAGGACCGGAGGGTGTAGCCATTTCCAAACAGGTAATCTCAGAGTTTTTTTCGTTATTTCTTTATTTAACATCTAGATTGAGCCTTCTGCTCCAGGAAGAGAGTGCTGTTTTCTTCCAGTTTGTCTCGTTAAGGAACTTCATTTGACAACTTTATAGGGTAGAATTTTCGGTTGTTCATTCCAACTCCTTCTTGCAGGTAATCTCTGACCGCAGGACCCAACTAGGACCGATGACCTTCCACGAGATAGGCGTCCTGTCCTGCTTCATCCTTGCCATCGTCCTGTGGATAACCAGAGAGCCCCAAGCGTTTCCGGGCTGGGCCCAACAGTTGACAGACCTCAAGGTCCAGGACAGTTCTGTCGGGGCTGCCATTATCCTACTGCTGTTCTGCATACCGGCCAAACCGAACTTCTTCAACGTCTTCAGCGAGGACGAGGCGAAGAGGCCAAAAGAGCCTTCCACCGGGTTGATCACCTGGAAGTTCATCTATCGAAAGATGCCTTGGGGTCTGATCTTCCTGATTGGAAGCGGTTTCGCCATAGCGGATGCTGCCAAGTCGAGCAAGATGAACGATTATATCGTCCACAATATGGGTAACTTGGATGGGGTAGGTAAAACAGCAGAATACACTTCTCAGCGATTCAAGTCGATATTTATACATCCACTCTGAACTCCAACGACTAGTTACAATCCAGGATTGACTGTGATGATAGTAGATTGATCATCAGTCGAAAAACTGACTAGACCAGGCTAAAAATCCAGGAATTTTAAAATTCCGTTAAACAATCCTGCAGTGAAAACCTCGAGCATAATAAATTAGCTATTTGTATACCTGCTGAAGAGTACCAAGACCGAAAAGATACTCCAAGGAACCTTGGAATTACATAG
Source organism: Harmonia axyridis (assembly GCF_914767665.1). Classification (NCBI taxonomy): domain Eukaryota; kingdom Metazoa; phylum Arthropoda; class Insecta; order Coleoptera; family Coccinellidae; genus Harmonia; species Harmonia axyridis. The sequence continues at coordinate 1,276,327 of NC_059502.1, forward strand.
CTTTACTTCCCTACACTCCGGGAAATTACGAAATACCAAAACCAAATGATGAAATGTAACAACAAACTCTATATGGAAGGTTCTCTTATACATATGAAGCATGACTCTCCTAACTAGTACAAGAAATTGAAAGCTCTGAGAGGTTTTCGTGAGAGCTCACAACATTGAGCATATGAATGTGAAGCCTGTAAGCTGTAGAAAATTCAACATAGATATGGATATCATCTTGAACAAAACTAAAGATCAAAGACCTGCTATCTTCAGGATGTAGAGAACTTTATCAACTGCTTACGAATGCTCTGATTTGTCAAAGACAGACAGAGACTAAACCTTCATGAGAAGGTGTTGCCTTTCAAAATCTGATAATCAGGCTCAACACTGTGAACTTGATGCCTACCAACGCTAAAGTATAGCACACCTGACAGATTTCATGCAAAAACACAGAACAATATTCTAATCTTCTTCTCTAATTCGTCAAATTTCGCCCTTTCTTTCAGTTTCCCCCCTACACCCTGATGGTCCTAGGCTGCATAGTGGCAGGTCTGCTCACCCAGCTCACCAGCAACGTAGCCATCGCCAACATAACCTTGCCGATAATGGCCGAGCTGTCTAGGAAGACCAAGATCCACCCGTTATACTTGATGTACCCGGTGTGCCTATCCTGTTCCTTCGCCTACATCCTGCCTGTGGCAACGCCTCCCAACGCCATCGCCGCTGCTGCTTGCAACATGAGGACGGTGCAGATGGCGCTGATAGGATCGCTGCTGCTGATCGTGTCGTGGCTGGTTCTGTTTTGTACTACGCCCTTCTTGGCCGGTTTGGTGTGGGATTTTAACAGTTTCCCGGATTGGGCGAACAAGGCGGACAACGAAACTTTCGGAAGATAAGATAGTGGTTAGGAATGGTGATTTTGGATGTTTTTGAAGGTGTAGATGGTGAATGGAATTGGTGATGGATGAATCGGTGGATTTTGACTTTGGTGGACCTATTTCTATGCCAAGCTTGTATAAAATTTGTCGGCATAGGTATTTGTGTTTGTTTGTAAATAATTAAGTTTTGAATTCGTTGAGATTTTTAAGAATAAAGCAAGACAACTAAGGACGTTTTTTAATTTTGTGGCGAATTCATTTTCACACAGATTTCGTGGTTATATTTCATTCGTGGTGTTCTCCAGTCACAGATTTATCTATTCTCTGTCAAATTTGTGATACAGAGAATTGTTTTGCCAACCTACATTTTTCGACGCAAAAATCACTAAACGATATTTATGGAAATATTATTTTTAACTTAACTGTTGTTCGCAAATGTTTTGTATTTAGATATACGGGGTATTGAGTTTTTCTTTGAAATTGGCTCATTTTTTTTTAATATATGAAATTACTTTCACGGCATTCAGACAATTTTTCAATTCTGGAAAAAGTACCTCCTCGATTCTGGGATTAGTAGTTCCTCGATGCGGTGCTTCCTCGGTTGCTTATTGGTTGGAGCATCGGACTAGTTATTCAGAGGTTTCGGGTTCGAGTCCTGCTCGAGGATGTTCTTTTTCCAGAATTGAAAAATTGTCTGAATGCCGTGAAATTAATTTCATATATTAACACACAGACATTAAGACCATTATTCACGTTTTTTTTTCAATGCTCTGAAACTAGTGGAGATTTTCTAATGGAATTTGGTGGGTTCCACGAGGTGTAGCCATTGCGCATTCTTTGGCTTGCAATCAAAAATTTCATGTTTCTCATTGGCGCGCGTACGGGTTATGGTCTTTTTTCTACAAAAAAAATTGTACGCCACTGGGATATTACAACCCAAAAATCTTTTTTAAATCTTCGTTCACTTTGTGTTACAAAAAAATCTCTGATGCCTTCGTTTTAATGCTAAAAAGAGTGTACTTTTCATTTCTTCAATAAATTACCACCATACCGATATTTCACAAAAAATTTTCAACTTACGTATCACGATGAGCAGCGTCTCCTTCCGGTTCAACCCGGCGCTACTTCCGGCCGTGCATCCGTACTTATTCTCGTCCTCCTTCCTAACCTCGGAGATGAACAAACTGCCGTTCTCCAACACGCTGAACCTCGACTTGTCGAAGTCGTTCATCGCCAGGTTCTTGTCCCAGTGGATCGTAGGCTTCGGCTTGCCGTCCACCACACAGTCGATGATGACGCTCTGGCCCTCCGTCGCCTCCGTGGGATTCTTAGGCGTCACGTTGAATTTCGGCGACACTGAAATAGAAACGAAAAAAAAAATGGTGGATGCGAACTTACTTCAATAAAATATTTGAGTAGCGCATCCGCCAAATTCGGTCATTTGGTGGATGCGCTCATTTCAGGTGAAAAATGTATCTTTTTCGCATCCGCCAAAAACTCACCGACCACCTCGATGACGATGGAGGTGTTGATGACGCCCTGGCTGTTGGAGGCGATGCAGCTGTACTCCCCCTTGTCCTCCATCAGGACGCCGTTGAAATGGAGGGTTCCGTTCATGTCCGTTATGTGGCCGGGGAAGCTGTCGGGCTCGGTGCCGTTCTTTACCCAGTGCACCGTTGGCGGTGGCGTGCCTTGGGCCTTGCAGTGCACTTTACCCACACTCCCGAGTTCCAGGTTTCTGTCGACAGGTGGCGGCACGAACTTGAGCGTTTCTGGAAGGTGGAATCGTTAGATTAGAAGAGTGGCTGGGGGAAATTTAGGAGGGGAAGATTCTCAGAAGTTTTCCCCTCTGCAACTTGTCTATCTAGTCTAGTATTAATGCACCTTTCGGTTCAAATGGCAAGAAATCTGGAGGAAATGCTTCAATATTGACTTGGAAAATATTTAAAAAAAAAATTGAGAAAAACATATTATGCAGGAACAACTAAGTGCTCCTATTTTAATGTTGAATTCGCTATTAGGTCCTCTAGAAAACAACTCAAAAAGGCACTGCCTTGAAATTTGACTGGTAATATAGTTTCTCTTCCAGTTGCTCCTTTATACTGGGTGGTTCAAAAGTATGGAAACTGTGAATTTATTTCGCGTACAGGTGGAAACTCGGAGTCTTTAGTGATTTCGCCCGAGGAATCGAATGGGCCAATCAAATTTTGTACCAAAAAGGGCCTTATACGAGATATGAGGCCCAATTTAGAAATTTCAAATGCAAATCCATCTTTTTCATCGCAGATTCGGATTCAGCGGAAAAATTTACATCCAAATTAGTTGAAACCAAAATTTTCTCGTCCTTTTTAGGCAATAACTCAGAATCACCTGGTGACGGAATGTCTCACATTCTTTAAAAAAAACAAAAAATGTTAAAATTCTTGCCCTGGAAGGCGAGCTGTAGACTACGGCCTCTAATGGCGAGAACAACTCTGATGGTGGAATGAAACCCTTTTGAAATCTAAATCTAATGTTCGAATTTGAATATGCTGCGTGAAGATGTCTCAACGTCATTCTCATTTAGGTAAAGATATAAAATTTCAAGGTTCACACAAGAAGACATATCAAAGTCTACATGGCAATATGTTTTCTGGATGAATATCCTCCTACATCTTTTAATTCGATTAAAACGTACAAAAAGAGAGATCAATTCCAAAAGAACTCACCAATTATAGCTACACTGATAGGCTTGGAGGTGACAGGCTCGAACCTATCCGTCGAGATTTCGCAGACGTAATCTCCGCGGTCCTGAGGCTGTGCGTTGTGCACCAACAGGGTGGCGTTGTCCCTGAACACCTTCACCCTCTGGTGGTGATTCGACGGGTCGTACTCGTGTTTCACCAACTTGCCCTCTTTTCTCCACCTCACCGCCGTCACTGCTTTTGACTGGGTCTCGTACCGACAGACCAGCTTGAACTCCTCGTTCTCCGACACTGTGAGGTTCTGAGGGTGAGCTTCGATCACTGGAGGCGCTGGAAATGTGAATTTTGATTGTGTGAGTTCAAGGAGAAATAGAGGAGCAGAAATTTTTTTTTTTTGGTTGGTCGGATGTTGATGGAAATTGGTATGGATATTCAGAATCAGCAGTTATTGGTCCAGTTAAAATTTCAGCTCTTTGGGATGGTCAAGTGCAAATGTGAATTACCCAGGATCCAAATATTTAAAGTTTACCGTCCAATTCTGACGAAATTAGGGTGTTCAGGTTGGTACACTGAATAAATCATAGGAATATTAGCTTTTTTGATAATAAAGTATGCGAGTGCGTTGAGTAAACGTAAAAATCTTCTCAGATAATAGTATTATACGAAAAGAAATCTAAGTGTGAGAGCTAACTTTTTAAAAACAAAGTACAAGATAGAATAGTACCACACACATTGGCAGAGAATTTTGATATTTACATGCAAACCTTTTAGTTGAAAGATACGAAAATACTTAGAAACAAAACAAAATCAGGAGGCACCACAGCTGTAAGAATTAAATTCCAACAAAAAGAAAAATAACTGAATACTTACTTATGACAATCAATTCAATGGATCTTTCCGTTCTACCAGCAACATTTTCAGCAGCACAGGTATAATTGCCAGAGTGTTTCAAGTCAACTTTAGCTATTATCAGACGTCCATCGTCGTCCACTTTCACTTCACCTGCATCTGAAACCTATTGAAAAAAAAAATTAGATACATCAGTTCTGGATAATATAGGTTCAGTTTGCTAGATAATGTCTTGATATCCTAGGTTCAAATTAGTAGGACGTTTTCAAGAGAGTTCTAAAAATTCTTTCGTAATTTTTCAAACATTTGAAGATAAGGTTTTCTAGTTTTTGTAGGCTACGAGAAAAAATTGAAGAAAAGAAAATTTCACATAAACAATATCTTAATTCAGATAACTCTTATTAACTTATTCAAAACTACATGTCACAAGAAAGAATCATTCGGAATACCACCCTAAATTAATTTATAATTTTCCTCAAATAATTTCATCTCTATAATGTATCACTTCCCAGTATTTGCTTGTAACATTTCAAGTCTTAATAAACACGTCCAAAAGTGATTAATGTGCTGTAGAGTGTAGACTAGCGCTCGTGAAATGTCGTATTTACAGACATCCTTCTATTATTTAGTTATCTTGTATGCATGCTTAGGAGGCGGCTTTTATAGAGTTATGTACAAAAACAACAATGGCTATTATGAACTTGAACACCTCTCTTTGTTTTCAGTTTAAGTGCTTACTTTTGAACAATTGCATTTCCACTGTTGAAAACTAACGGATATTGAATATTTTCGACAATATTAAATGACTTATTCATGAAGGCTGTAATGAATAGTGTTTTCGAGTGCTCAGAAATATATTGAACTTTTTCAAAACGTTGAACATATGCATAATCCCAAGTCATCAATATAAATTAAAAATAAAACAGGTCCAAGCACAGATCCTTGAGGAACACCCAAAAATTTTTTTTTGGGCTAATCTTCTTCCTTCAAATTCTACAATTTGGTGAGGACCTTTCAGATAAGACCTGAACACGTTTGACGCAGGTTCGCTCACAAAAATGTTTCAAAAGTTTCCTGAAAAGTTTTGAATATAAAGATTAATGACTCACCGTGTGACCTGCAGAATTCAACCACCACTTCTTGGTTTCGGGAAAACTTAGAGGTTCCAAACACGTCAGCTGAAAAGACGATCCCTCGGCTAGAATGAATTTTCCACCAGATGGTAAAGGTGGCTCAAAGGAGGTGTCATTCATTAGTGTCAGTTCTGCGAAAAGAAGGAGAGATGTTTCGTGATCCTGTTTTGTTGATTGTCATTAGGTACTCACGAGCAATTTTTAGTTCGGCAGTGTAGCTTTGAGGAACTTCGGTTGATTCACTTTTTATGCCTACACAGTTGTATAGTCCCTCGTCAGAATTTTTTACTGATTTGATTTCTAAGGTTTGGTTGGGATGGATTTTGTATCTGAAATTTGTTTTTTGATAGTGCTTCTTTGAACTTTTTATTATGAAACCAAAGTGATTTTCTGCATCTCTATAATTTGAAAGCTTACTTTTCGGTGGAATGCAAAGGTCCCACGTCCTTGAAGTACCATTCAGTGACGTCAGCGCCCTGGTAAACACAGTCGAAAAAGGCTGAGGTATCTTCCTTGGCAGCTTGGTTTGTTGGAGGTGTTTGGATGGTAGGGACATGATCACCTTAACAAAAAAAAATTAATTTTCAGTTACTGAGAAATATATTCTGGTAAAATTTATACCTTGGACGGCTAGAACGAAATTTTTGCTACTGTACTTGATTCCTGCTTCATTCTTAGCACCGCATCTGTAAATACCGTTGTCGATGGGTTTCACTGACTTCAGATGGAGGCGTTTCTTCTTTATTTCTATCCTAGGTGATTTGGTCAGGCGATCTCCATTCCTGAAAATTTGAAAAATTCTCGTTAACATCAAATTTGCATTATTTTGTTGGAATAGCAATTACTCTCAAACCTAGAGACCTATCTTGTTTCGAAATAACATCTTGGCTTGACTTTCAAGCTACTTGGTTTGAGCTTGAATTGATTTCATCAAGATATTTCTGAAATTATCAAAATCTACCAATAGATTTCGAAGAAAGGTGACAAAACTACTAATAAAGTCACACTGGCAAATACTTCAATCTCTCGGCGCTTGAGGAATCCCCTTATTTAGTCTAAGCGCGCACGAGATTGCAGAAATATATACCGAGCGACTCGTGTATATATAGCACAAGTAATATCAAATAGCTTGATATCAAGTCAAGCAATAAATATCTGAAATCGTGTCAAGTCAAACTCAAGTATGTAATTCTTTACGAGCTTGATTTTCAAGTCGAGTAGTTGGTTAAAATGTCAAGCTACTTGGCTTTATGTTTCCCTAAAGGGAATGCCCGTTTATAATTGATACTGATGCCTCTGAAACTGATGTATGTAAGTGACAAAATGGACACAGCAGTATTTCTAGACATCTTAGTTAAAACGTAAAGAAGATAAAACGGACACGTAAATTCAATCTGAAACAGAAAACGAATTGCCAACCAATACGCTCCCCCCTAAAGTCTCCATCCCAGACAAAAACAAAGAATCGCACAACCCCCGAACAGATCGAATCTCGTCGGCTTCTGCATAAATTCACTCCCCCCCAAAATCCGACGACCTTCGATCCCTCCAAAATCTCACCTGAACCACTCGTAGTGCACGTCTCCGGAAGCGTCCAGATGACATCTGAGTATGACGTCACCGCCTGCCTGGATCGCGGACGTCGTCTCGGGTTCCTGCAGTTGGACGGACGGTTCGTCGATCCCTGAAACAATAAATAAGGTGTTTAGCGTACGGACGATAACATCTCCGAAGGGTAGAAATTTATCGCCTGTCGCGTGTACAGTGGCTGGAGAGAGGCAAGAGAGGGCGATAGGAGGCACTTTGCGCCACTGCTCTTATCGAATTAGAGTTCGGGAACTGAGAGAGGGCTCTTTTATTTCGTAATTAGTTGAGAGGCAATCACGTGATTGGTTTTTTATGTCGATCGAGAATAGCGAAGATATTCATCTGATGTTATTGAATTATATTATAAACATAGGCGTACAACTCTGCTGCCGCCGTTTTTTTGTTCGAAATTCGAGGCTTTATTGTGAAAAACTGGTTATACATTTATGATTCAAAGTATTGTCCATCGCTGGCCACTACTTTCTACCCTATTTCCATGCAGCGTTCGAATTTCGCGTTGAAAAAACTGGTCATTTTTTGAAGCGATCCACGAATCGATCCAATTTTTTACTTCTTCAAAAGACCGGAAGTGTTGGTCAGCCAGGCCGTTTGTTTTTCAATGCTCGGGTCAAACGTATAATTGCGTTCAATAACGATCGCCTGTGATTGTTTCAGTCGGTTTCAACAACTCATAATACACTACGCCGAGGTGGTCTCTCCAAATACTAAGCATGACCTTGAAATTAATATTAAATGAATATTCGGTTTGGCCGTCGACGTGGTAGCATGGCCGGGATATCCCCATGATTTTCTGCGCTTGGGATTATCGTAATGATCCCATTTTTCGTCTCCAGTCACAATGCTATGCAGAAATTCCTTCCATCTCTGCCTTGCAAGCAGCTGTTCACAAGCAAACAAACGCCGTTCAGCATATCTTGGCTTCAACTCGTACGGCACCCAATTTCTTTCAATTCTGTGATACTTCATAAAAGAGCCTGAGTTGAAAAAAAAAATATCTATTGATCTAAACTAGATCAATGCTAGATCTTTTATATTACTTTTGCCATTTTCTTGATGAAGGTGTCATGTGTTGAAAGATCTTCGATTCCACCTCCATTAAGTTTCTTTTTTGTCTCGAATCTCTTCTAGGATTTCATCATAGGCTTTTTTTTAGGTCTACGATGTTTCACAAATTTAACACCACATTCACACTTCTACAGCTTCAATCATTATGAAAATGACTAACAAAACCGAACCTATTTCTACTAACATATCCACTACCGAACAAAGCCATCTCCAATTCTCAAAAACGAGTACACAGCTCCGCAAACATCTCCCACCCCATCATTTGGTTGTCTGGCATCCGGAAAATAAACGAAACCCTAAGGAATCGCATATCCACCCCTTGAACACGTAATTTAACGCATCCTCCTTCACCACCGGCTTATCATAACACCCCCCCGAATCCGGTTTACGTTAAATATTGTGTGTCAATAAGCGATGGCTTACTCTGAGACCCGGATGAGGGTAACCCGATCCTTGAGAAAAAAAAATCTGGGTACCGGTTTGAAAGTATGAACCCTTCTGGCTGTGGTGAAGTGCTCATGTGATACGGTAAGGTGGCTTGCAGAGAATGTCGAAAGTAGGGACACCATAAGACGATGTCGTGAAAACATGCAAGGGTTTTCAAGAAGAACTTTTGGGATGAATATTTGTACAGGAGAAAGCTGTGTGCAAAATGGGTGCCGCGCGAGCTCACAATCGATTCAAAGCAACAATGAGTTAAAGATTCTGAACAGTGTTTGAAGCTGTTTAAGTGCAATAAAACTGAATTTTTGCGTCGATTTGTGACAATAGATGAAACATAGCTCCGTCATTTCACTCCGGACTCCAATCGACAGTCAGCTGAGTGGACTGCACTCGATTAACCGAATCCAAAGCGAGGAAAACACAACAGTCAGCTGTCTAGGTTATGGCATTATTATTCTGGGATGCGCAAGGTATAATATTCATTGATTACTTCCAAAATGACCAGACCATCAACAGCTATTATAATATAGCGTTACTGGATCGTTTAAAGGATGAAATCGTAAAAAAACGGCTAAATTTGAAGAAAAAAAAGGTGTTGTTTCATCAAGACAAAGCGCCGTGTCACAAATCAATGAAAACAATGTCAAAATTGCATGAATTGGGTTTCGAATTGCTTCTGCATCCACCGTAGTTGTCAGATCTGGTACCCAGCGACTTTTTCTTGTTCTCAGACCTCAAAAGAATGCTCGCTGGAAAGAAATTTAGCGCCAATGAAGAAGTAATCGCCGAAACTGAAGCCTATTTTGAAGCGAAAGACATATCGTACTAGAAAAATGGTATGGAAAAGTTGGAAGATCGTTATAATCGCTGTATCGTCCTCGAAGGAAACTATGTTGAATAATAAAAACGAATTTTGCCAAAAAAATTTGTTTTACTATGGTAGACCGGGGACTTTTGAATTGGCCTGTTAGGTCCACATTCGAAAGGAATCCAAATTTCCTATTAAAGAGTCAATACTCAGTCTCGCCTCAAAAGTCACCTTTTCATCCTCAATAAAACACTATACAATATTCTGTGTTCAATTACGATCGCTTCCAACACCTTTTTGATCCAGAAAAACATCTCACCTATCCATCAATACCCCATCAGGACCACACAAACGCTTCTCAGACATCTCCAAACACGTGTTCTTCTTCCGCGTCTGCTGAATCGTCTTGTCGAGCGATAAAATATCAAAGCCCTTCCGATTTCCCGGTATATTTTTCCAGAAACGCCGTTGTATACATCGCCATAACTGTGATTTACGTCCGTTCCCAAGTCGGCTCGAGTCTCACACACACAAAGGCTCTAAAAATTCTAAAACGAGATGCTTAAAGTAAACGCAATCTACGGGCGAGTAAATACACGGTGTACGTATTCGGAGATATTGTGTAAATATACAAGGCGCGATGGCAGCCATCTTTTTACACGTTGTCTAAGATCCGTCTTTAGCCGTCACAGAGCTGCGTAACAGATTCACTTAACGCTGCTTTTATCGTTAAACTGATGGTTGGCTGTGTTATATTTTCCAGACATGGATACACAGGGCAACAACAAGAAAAATTTTCTTTTTGGTGCCTAGGATTTTAGAGCTGATGTTTGGGACGCTAAATCTGTAAAGGGTGTTTTTTTAGAGCTATAGAACTTTAAATTGCAATAAAACAACGATGGATTATTCGATTAACATGAATTTTATTTATCCGCAAGATAATCTTGTGGCATTACATTTTAAATATGATTTCTGGCATATGACCGCCACGGCTGGCTCGGATGTAGTCCAATCTGGATGTCCAATTTGGACGTCCAATTTTCGATGACTTTTTCCAACATTTGTGGCCGTATATCGGCAATAACACGGCGAATGTTGTCTTCCAAATGGTCAAGGGTTTGTGGCTTATCCGCATAGACCTATGACTTTACATAGCCCCACAGAAAGTTGTCTAGCGGTGTTAAATCACAAGATCTTGGAGGCCAATTCACAGGTCCAAAACGTGAAATTTGACGATCACCAAAGTTGTCTTTCAATAAATCGATTGTGGCACGAGCTGTGTGACGTGTTGCGCCGTCTTGTTGGAACCACAGCTCCTGGACATCATGGTTGTTCAATTAAGGAATGAAAAAGTTGGTAATCATGGCTCTATACCGATCACCATTGACTGTAACGTTCTGGCCATCATCGTTTTTGAAGAAGTACGGACCAATGATTCCACCAGCCCATAAAGCGCACCAAACAGTCAGTTTTTCTGGATGTAACGGTGTTTCGACATACACTTGAAGAGTAGCTTCACTCCAAATGCGGCAGTTTTGTTTGTTGACTTAGCCATTCAACCAGAAGTGCGCTTCATCGCTAAACAAAATAAAATGGACGTAGTGCGCGATACGTATTTCACACAGAACCATTATTTTCGAAATGAAATTGCACTATTTGCAAGAGTTGTTCAGGCGTGAGTCTATTCACGATGAATTGCCAAACGAAACTGAGAATAAATCATTTGACAGCTGTCAAATCGGTCGCCATCTTGAACAGTAATGCCAACTTAAAGTTATATACCTCGAAAAAAACACTCGTTATTTGTTGTTAACTAATGTTCGTGAAATATTGGCTAAATTGTACTATTATGGGATGAAATTCTGCACGAAGCTTGATATCGTTGTATTACATCCAAATGCGTAAGATCACTAAAGGTCAATACTTCCAACTCAGCCTTAATTCGAACCTAGGTTCAGAAATACCATTCCCTCCCACGTCGGAACGTTGTAAAGCAAAACCCCCCCGCCCAATCCGAATTCCAACCCTTGAAGGGAAACCCTCGAAACAACCGGAATCCCAAACGTCCAGCTTTTCCAGCTATCCCTGCACAATTAACGCCGTCCCTCTTAATTCAATCCTGCACAAAGAACGAGGACCGACACGTAGATCCCGAGCAGAAGGACCAGCAGCGGATGAAGGCTATCATCTCTGACTAATTTGCACGGAGTCGGGTCTCGCCTTCATCTCCTAATTATTTCAATTTTGACGAAAGGATTCAAGTGCCGGTTCTATGGATGCTTAACATTCTTGTGAAAATGAATTTTTAGGGCTCGCTTTCATGATATAACACATCATCCAATATGTATCATCCTTTAAGATGACTATGTTGACGAATAAAGTCGAATTTTGTTAGAGAAAATATTTTAATACAGGTTGGGCCCGTAACTTATTGCGCTTTATGTGCAAGTATGGAAACCATTCTGAAAAATAATTTGCACATGCTTTTGTACGTTTTGTAATCCAAGTTTATGATAAAAGATTTTAAAATTGATTTTAATGAAGTTGAGGAAAACGACAAGAATGGGACAAATTAGACCATTACAATGGACATGATTATGTCTTCACGCAGACGATGAGAAATTACAACGATTCAATCGTGAAATAACACAAAGGATAAGCGATAATAATCTTGTAGGAAGATGCACAGATTAGACACCACCTGAAAGAATAATTATCATGGAAGAAAGGAAATGGATTTCTGAGAGTGTTTGAACTGTAATAGTTATAACTCTAACAAGTTATAATGTGATATTAAATGAAGAAAGAGAATTCACAAAGTGCATGAAGGGAGAAATACTTGCGAATTTTACACGGCTTTATTATTACCGTTATCTAACAGAATATCTCTTCTAATGTAATAACACTTCATAGGTTTATTGTTATTATCATTTCCTAGTACATTCCATGTTGCATGAAAAATCTCAGTTGATATTTAATGTTCCCGACGATAAGTCATTTCAGCTGGCATCTTTAGAGGTTTCTGTAGGGAGTTGTTTAGAACCTGCCAACGTAGACCTGAAAAGATTTCTCTGGATTTAACACCGTCAGATTTTTTCAACAATTTCAAATTAATGTTGTTCTTTAAAAGTGAACAAAGAAAAAATCTAACGATGTTTATCCGAAGATTTTGGTGGTCACCTAATATTTCAATTATCTGAAGTTCACAGATTATCATAGATAGGCACTTGGTTGATTTGTCGTGTGAAACTGAAACTTTTGATGACTCTTATAGTTTGATGAGAAATTTATATTTTTGAAAACTTTAATATCTTGGTGAAATCTTTCACCTTGTTCCTCCCTCATGTCTCCTAAATTTTCTCGAAAACGGTCTAAGTGGCTGTGTAAATAGTGTATTTTAATACTTATTTTGCACCCCAAAGATTTGAAACTAACGGGTGTTCTTTTACTAGGTATATAACTTTAAGTTGGCATTACTGTTCAAGATGGCGACCGATTTAACAGCTGTCAAGTGATTTATTCTCAGTTTGGTTTGGCAATTCATCATTAATAGACTCACACCTGAACAACGCTTGCAAATAGTGCAATTTCATTTCGAAAATAATGGTTCTGTGCGGAATACATCCATTTTATTTTGTTTAGCGATGAAGCGCACTTCTGGTTAAATGGCTACGTCAACAAACGAAACTGTCACATTTTGAGTGAAGCTAATCCTCAAGTGTATGTCGAAACACCGTTACATCCAGAAAAACTGACTGTTTGGTGCGCTTTATGGGCTGGTGGAATCATTGGTCTGTAATTCTTCAAAAACGATGATTGCCAGAACGTTACAGTCAATGGTGATCGGTATAGAGCCATGATTATTAACTTTTTCATTCCTGAATTGAACAACCATGATGTCCAGGAGCTGTGGTTCCAACAAGACGGCGCAACATGTCTCACTCACCGCCTAATTTCACGTTTTGGACCTGTGAATTGGCCTCCAAGATCTTGTGATTTAACACCGCTAGACTACTTCCTGTGGGGCTATGTACAGTCATTAGTCTATGCGGATAAGCCACAAACCCTTGACCATTTGGAAGACAACATTCACCGTGTTATTGCCACAAATGTTGGAAAAAGTCATCGAAAATTGGACGTCCAGATTGGACTACATCCGAGCCAGCCGCGTCGGTCATATGCCAGAAATCATATTTAAAACGTAATGCCACAAGATTATCTTCCGGATAAATAAAATTCATGTCAATCGAATAATCCATCGTTGTTTTATTGCAATTTAAAGTTCTATAGCTCTGAAAAAACACCCTTTGTCAGTTCAGTTAATTCATTCTTAAGTTCTATGGTTCTATGTCCCAATTCGCCATTTTTAGGCTCAATTTGAACGAATTGTCGCCATTATGTTAAATTAAGGCACCATAGTGGTCTCCGATCTACCTCGCCATCTATGCGCGGGTAGCGACAACCGACATCAAAGAGACCGCTTAAATTTGCATCGCGTCTTCGCGACAATCATACTCGAGAAGTTTTCAAAAGTCCGATCCGATCTGAGATAAGCGGGCCACTCCATAATGTAAACGCCAACATCAAATGAATCGATGCAAATCGATTCAGAATGAAAGTGGACGATGCAACATGAATAATTCTGTTTCTTCTATATCCCAGTCGGCTGGATTTGCATACTAGACGGTGATCTTAATTTCATACCGGCCGATATTCTTGGTTGGCTCTTTTTCTCGCCGTTCGAGGGTGATGTGCTGTTGAAGAGGGATTGGGTGTGATGTACGACAAACAATGACACCTTTGATGGTACTTTTCTGAGAGGAGGGGTCGATGCGGCCACCAGAGCCGAAAGGTGTAAAGTAGCAAATTTTACAATTTATCGTCTAATATTTCGAAACATTAAAAACTGCTAGGAATGTGGTAAAAGTTATTGATGTACAAGGACGTTGGGTATATGCTTAAAGTATTAAACATAGAAAGAGGGAGTATACGCAATTTTTACATGTCCCCAACATGGTTCGATTACGTTGTCGGATTTTTATTTATTTTCAAATCCACAATTTTATTATATCGTTATGAATGTAAATTATATTGAAAGAAATATATTTATTTGAGTGATTCCCGATTAAATATGCAAATTTGAATATTTAGAATCCGATATTTTTCCTAATTGTCGAATTTATAATAAGCAGAATATTTATTATTTTCTGTATCTACCTGCTAAAATCCAAGGTTTGGCAACATTTGCTCTCCTAGTGTCATCGGTTGTTTCATGTCGTTTGGCGCGCTTGAAGTTCGTTTTCTGAATTCCTGATATATTTAGGTATTTATTTCCATATATTTCGAGTAAATATGAAACATTGATTCACTATGGGTCCTAAGAAGTGCGTTCTTCGTGGAGAAATCCGCAAATTGAGTGAAATATCGTATCACTGATATGTTTTCATTTTCGCGCGCTTCCTGTCAAATTTGATAGTTCATGTTGGGGACAAAATTTGTTTATTGAAAATGACATATGCTCCATCTATCTATGTTTATAACTCTGGGGTAAAAATCCCATGTTTTATTGCGGAATATCTGGTTTTGTGCTGAGGAATATACAGGTAAAACATCAGCAAATCTTCTGAGGAAAGCTGGAGCTAGTATGACTGTCATGAAACGTCATCGTGCTTAGAAGATTACGCCTTCCACAAATGAGGTTACAAGAATGCTTGCAGGTTTTTCTTTAGACAAAGTTCATTATCAACAGTGACACATGAATCCATGCTTGCTGCAGGAAATCTAATATTCACGGGATTTTTTCAAAATTGCCAATTGCTAAACTTGTTGAATATATATTAAAATGATTGCTCTGTTAACATTCTGCCCTAAAAACGTGAAGTATTAAGATTATGCCCAAGGGAAAAATGTTTTATTACAGCTTTCGAATTAAAACCTTAGAATATCGTCTAAACGATCCCTTGGTCAATAAAGCACAATAAATCAATAGAATCCAAGCTCATAAACCTTCTACATCCTCCCACGTCTCACATAACCTCATTTTTACCCCCCTTCGCCCTCCAGGATTATCACAACCCCCGTGATAACTACCGACATCCAAGGCGGCTGCTGGACCAAATTACATTTCACCCGGAGAGAATCCCGGTACGGGTCAAAGCAATCTTCCTTCCGTGATCCTGCAGGAGCGGCAGACGCCGAATTACGACGTCTTTGTGAGTCCGCCAGGCGACTTCTGTCGCGACGCCGCGTCCTCTAAGGTCTTCCCGATGTTATTTATTATTTTTCATTTTCCCGACGTCCCACCGCCTCTGCCCCCTCCCGAGACGCGCGCCCCTGGGGACGTTATTGTGTTTTCGATTTCGGGCCTGTCGGATTCCGGTGTGCTGGCACGTGACGTGGTTCGCTCATCTTGGGTTTTGGGAGGATGGAGGAGGAAAAAAATCCGGGTTTTGGGAATTTGACGTTGGGAGGCTAATATAGCTGAAGCAATATTGCGATGTGAAATTTTGTGTGTGGATATCTTTGGAGATCCTTTGAATAAATTCAGTTGCTTATTTATCTCTTATTTTGGAAATAAACCAACGTCCGATAGAGCTAATAACTGGATGGGTCACCGCTACTTCATGGGTTTGTAATTTTTTTCTAATGGGTGTGTGAAAAAAAATCGTTATATGTATCTCCTGAAATACACTGCGCAAAAAAATTAACGCACATTCTGAAAATCTCAATTTTAATGAAAGTCAACTCTACATTGAGTTTATAACTTATTTTTTATGTTCTCTCGGGAAGGTTTTGAACGAAACAAGACACATTAAATTGATGAAAAATTCAGGATTCCACCGAATCTTATGTGAAAGAAGAGAAATAAACAATTTTCAAAATACTGGAATGCTGATAAGTGATTCAATACTTGGTATTTCCACCCCTTGCGTTAATTACAGCTCGGCAACGACGGTTCATACTCAAAATGAGTGATCTTAAAATGTTCTGATCTAATCCGTCCCAGATTTCTCTGAGTTGGATTCCTAAGTCATTAAGAGTAGCTGGATGATTTTCTGAACTTTCAGCCTTCTATTGAGGTTGTCCCAAACCTGCTCAATCGAATTGAGATCTGTACTTCTTGCTGGCCATTCCATTCGAGAGACTTCAACCTCTTCAAGGTACTCTTGAACGATGCGCGCACGATGGGGTCTGGCATTATCGTCCATAAAAATGAAATTTTCACCAATGTATGGGGCAAATGGCACTACATGCTCTTCAAGAATGTTCCTTATATGTGAAGGAACTTTTACTTTTATTCTATTTTTTAAGGGTCAGGTATTGCGTATTTGAGTGCAATTTTTCGGTATAAAAATTTTCAGGTGAGTACCAAATTAGGATACTAGCAGATCGTCAATTCGAACATTGTTCACCGATTCCTCATAGACCTCATTGTTTAAGAAAAAACTGAACTCGAAAATTGGGAGAAATCAGTGAAAATTCAATAATCTATACAAAAATCGTTATATCTTCTGAAATATTTATCACAGACCCCTCAAATAAAAAAGTTTTTTGAAGATCAAGCTCTGATCTAAAATATGTTGAAGTTTCAATTGTTTATCTCGTGCATAGAAGAAGTGGCAGCTTCGAGAAAATTATCAATTTTTTTTTTAATATTCCAGTTTATACCCTTCATTTTCAGAAATAATGGACCAAACTTGTTAATTTCTAATAGAATAAAAGTTTATTTGTGTGTGCTCAAGTAATAAATATCCCCAAATCAAATTTGCCAGTCACAGAACCTTTCTATGGTCCATCCGCCCCTCGCACAGACTCCTGTCATCGAAAATTCAACACACGTCAATCCGTCCCGCGTACACTCCACGCCAAAACCAGACCGGCTACAGCACGTGCTCTTCTATTTTCCCCAGAACTTTCCTCCCGGACTGTACGCTGCGCGTAACCATAGAAACGGGTCGATGCTTGGGCCATAAAATTTTATGGCCTCAGCCGAGGACGCACGCAGCCGGCGTCTTGACTCTGTGATTCAGCGACGGTCGACGTCCGGACGCCGCGCCGTCGGCAGCGTCGTTATGTCTGGGGTGGGAAGCTCGTAAAATCCAGGGGCGTACGGGAGGATGGGGGACGGTGCGATAACCTCCTTAATGGCGGGAAGACCGTTCAGGATCGGTTGGGGGGGCTGTTATTTTATTACCGACGGGGTGGAGACGTCTTTTATTCCATCTCGTTCGGCAGATTTCGCAGTTTTATGGCGGAGTGGCGATTTGGGATGCCGAGGAAACATATTCCATTGTTTTAAGCTCGAAATATTCCGAATGGCGTATGTTCCATGATAGCAGATACATCGCTTTTTAATTTCCACAAAAACTGTAATGTTCAGTACAATTGTTTCGCCAAAAATGTGACTTCTTCAGGTTGCTTTGCGACTGATTAAAATATTTGTGGAAATTACTTCGTTTTATTCCAGAGTAATAAACATAGATGAAGGAAGTATACGCAATTTTTACATGTCCCCAACACGGTTAGATTACGTTATCGGATTGTGATGTAAAGGGTGTTTTTTTTTTTTGAGCTATAGAACTTTAAATTGCAATAAAACAACGATGGATTATTCGATTGACATGAATTTTATTTATCCGCAA
This sequence comes from Harmonia axyridis, assembly GCF_914767665.1. Lineage (NCBI taxonomy): Eukaryota > Metazoa > Arthropoda > Insecta > Coleoptera > Coccinellidae > Harmonia > Harmonia axyridis. The sequence continues at coordinate 1,294,429 of NC_059502.1, forward strand.
GATAATCTTGTGGCATTACATTTTAAATATGATTTCTGGCATATGTCCGCCACGGCTGGCTCGGATGTAGTCCAATCTGGACGTCCAATTTTCGATGACTTTTTCCAACATTTGTGGCCGTATATCGGCAATCACACGGCGAATGTTGTCTTCCAAATGGTGAAGGGTTTGTGGCTTATCCGCATAGACCAATGACTTTACATAGCCCCACAGAAAGTAGTCTAGCAGTGTTAAATCACAAGATCTTGGAGGTCAATTCACAGGTCCAAAGCGTGAAATTAGGCGGTCACCAAACGTGTCTTTCAAAAAATCGATTGTGGCACGAGCTGTGTGACATGTTGCGCCGTCTTGTTGGAACCACAGCTCCTGGACATCATGGTTGTTCAATTCAGGAATGAAAAAGTTAGTAATCATGGCTCTATATCGATCACCATTGACTGTAACGTTCTGGCCATCATCGTTTTTGAAGAAGTACATTACCGCCTACATCAAAACGTCTCTTATAAATCCCACAAGCCGATTGACATCATCAGCGAAAAAATTCTCTAAAACACCTGTCTCTATTCAACGCCGTTTTACCCATCAATACGAAAACTTTCAAACAAAGCTGATGCAGCACGACTTCAGAATCATCTCCATCCTCCACAATTTTCTCTCACCTCTCGAATTAATCTTCTCGCCACACACGTTCCGTCCATACACTATCCGATTTGTCGGATGGAGCGCTCTTTTCATCTTATCGTTCCGCTTTTTATCGCTCGTAAAAGCACAGGAGTGTAGGTGTCGGTTTTTTTTCTCGAATATCGAACGTTTCGAGTGGAATCATCAGCGTCGTTTATATATAGGTGAGAGCTTTTACGAGCTACGGCGATGGGGCCCATTGGGTCTCTAGAAAAGTTGAGAATTAAATGCTGGATAATGAAGAGTCGGCCTTTCAGATATCGCTGGATGGGTTTAATAGGTGGGTATAAAAGTACGATTGAAAATGCCATAATTACGATAACGTGGGATTGTGAAATTGTGGTCCAATTGAATTAGTAGTTGGGTGGTATTATTTCAATTGTAGGATAGATGGCGCTTCCTAAAGCATTAATTGGTTGAGGCTTAACATCAACACTCATAAGCGTAACAAGGGGAAGGAGGCTGTTGACATAACCCCTCAATTGATTCGAAAGGGTAAAAAAAAATTTGCACAAGAATCGTTATATTTCCTAAAATATTGATCACAGTCACTTCAAATAACGGGTGTTTTTTTTTCGAGGTATATAACTTTAAGTTGGTATTACTGTTCAATATGGCGACCGATTTAACAGCTGTCAAGTGACTTATTCTCAGTTTGGTTTGGCAATTCATCGTGAATAGACTCACGCCTGAACAACGCTTGCAAATAGTGCAATTTCGAAAATAATGGTTCTGTGCGGAATACGTATCGCGCACTACGTCCATTTTATTTTGTTTAGCGATGAAGCGCACTTCTGATTGAATGGCTACGTCAACAAACAAAACTGCCGCATTTGGAGTGAAGCTAATCCTCAAGTGTATGTCGAAACACCGGTACATCCAGAAAAACTTACTGTTTGGTGCGCTTCATGGTCTGGTGGAATCATTGGTCCGTACTTCTTCAAAAACGATGATGGCCAGAACGTTACAGTCAATGGTGATCGGTATAGAGCCATGATTACTAACTTTTTCATTCCTGAATTAAACAACCATGATGTCCAGGAGCTGTGGTTCCAACAAGACGGCGCAACATGTCACACCTCTCGTGCCACAATCGATTTATTGAAAGACACGTTTGGTGACCGCCTAATTTCACGTTTTGGACATGTGAATTGGCCTCCAAGATCTTGTGATTTAACACCGCTAGACTACTTTCTGTGGGGCTATGTAAAGTCATTGGTCTATGCGGATAAGCCACAAACCCTTGACCATTTGGAAGACAACATTCGCCGTGTCATTGCCGATATACGGCCACAAATGTTGGAAAAAGTCATCGAAAATTGGACGTCCAGATTGGACTACATCCGAGCCAGCCGTGGCGGTCATATGCCAGAAATCATATTTAAAATTTAATGCCACAAGATTATCTTGCGGATGAATAAAATTCATGTCAATCGAAATCCATCATTGTTTTATTGCAATTTAAAGTTCTATTGTTTAAAAAAAAACACCCTTTAGAAGTCGATACCTTTCCGGATTCCTCATGACATGACCAAGGTATTTAAGTTTCCGGTTTTTCACCTGGTACAAGATTTTTCTTCTTGTTGGATCTTTTGTGAACTTCTTCATTGGTGAAGTGGTCCACCCATAAGATCTTCAACCATACCTCTAATTTCCTGCAGGAGTGTGTTATGACTTGCTTATATGATTAGCCACCTGTAAACTGAAACATTCAGAGACTCTCCACCAAGTCCCAACCATCGTATTCCCTGAATATTACAAATTCAAAAGTCGAGAGGTTAAACAACGTTTTCCTCTGAAAATCCAGCATCAGATCAAAATGCATTTCATCCGAGTAGCAACCATTCAGTGCAATAATCGAATAAAGCAGCATTCTGTTAATTAGTCCGGGGACCTGAAGAACCCTCCAAAACAGAAACCTGGAACAATGGCGTACCTCAATCGTATCGAATAATGAAAGGACTGAAAAACGTCAACCGTACCCTACACGGCAGCAAAAACGAGTAGTCCTCTCCAGTCTCTCCCTCTCTCTCCCTCCCTGTCTTTCTCTCCGAAGTTTCCGTTGCGTGCACATTTTTATAACTCTTACAGCAGAACCCCCTTCTGTGCTCGCTGCTGAATCACATCCGTGAAATCGGCGCATTAATTCGCTCGTAAAACACGTGAAAAGGCTCGTAAAGATCAGACATGAGGACGCGAATAAAACTGCCTAATGAACGGCCTCGGTCTTTTATTTAACCAGCCAGTGGGGGGACAGGTCGTTCCGTGTGTGTCTCCCCTTAGGGAGGAGGTCGGAGTTTCGAAGGGGTTAGGGGAGAGATCCGTGGCAGATCTTGGTATGAAATGGAGAGTGACGTAGGTCGAGGTTAAGGGTAGTAACTTTCGCCATCTAATTGCTAAACTGAGAACTATTGGAAATATTAGGTAATATAGTAGTGTGGCGGCTTCTCATAAAGCCCACATAGCAACAATAATAAACACAGCACTCAGTGGCATAGAGGCTAAGACTGTGTTCTCACTCACCGAGATGCAACAAGGTCCCGGGTTCGAGTCCCGGCGGCTCCCGATAATAATAAATTCCCCAAGCGTCTGTGACACGGCACACACAAATATACCAAAGTCACACTGATGAGTCCGGTGTGTGTGCCAGGGACGAAACGCATAAGTAGGCATATGTGAAATCCTACAGTAGATTAGTATAGAATTCCGTCTCAGAAGGAAAACTACTAGTAGGAAGACCAAGTACGAGGTGAGGATGTGCAGAAAATAGGAATAGGGACGCAAACATTTCACCAGAGTAAACAGGCTGTGAAGTCACGTTGAAGAATTGAATCATATAGCTCTTCGTTGACCTGTGTAGTGTTCTACAGTGTGTTGTCATGTTCTGTGTCTGAATAGGAGAGCTGAGGTAAGCTTCCAATAATTGTGGTACTGAAAACTGTGGCTATAAGTACCTCCTGCTCAGCATGAGCTATCGGCAGTTAAAATCTGATATGGACACCTCTGAACACATGTACAAATGTCAAGAACTGGCAAACATAAGTAGCCCACTTCTGAGAAAAATAATTCTTGATCCTCATGAAGTCTTAGTTTAGGCTCTCATGAATGTTGCAAGATTTGCCAATAGGGTAGAAAATCTCTTTCAGAATTGTGGAAAAGGGTATAGAACGATAAAACTGGTCACAGTTTTATAGTTTACGTTCCAGCCAATCAACCACTACATTTGATTGGAAATTTACAAATTCATTGAAGCCAACCAAGTGAGAAAAATGAACAACTGTAAAGACTTCGGAGCATCAAAGCTTTTCTCAATTATTCTAAAACAAAGCTTCAATATCCAACTGACTCTTGTTTCTCGATTCTTTCCTCTCTCTATTCTGCATCATCTAACGTTGCCCCGTCCACCAGCATCTAAAGTCGTCCAACTGAACTGAAGCGAGCAACAATCGGATACCGCCTATTGGTCCTTTAGATTGAATTAATATTTCAATTCATAACTTTGTGCCAACATGAAGCCGATCAAACACCCCAAGTTAGGGCTAAATTAGTTCGTCAAAGGGGCATACAGAGCAACTTTCGCTCTCTCTTTAAGAGGCTTCGACGATTATTAATTCAGATTTCCGAGTTCTCCCCTTTGGGAAAATCGGTTAGTAAAGGGAAAGAGGAAAGTTTTTTCCGATGAAGAAATGAGAAGGGTAGTTATTTATTTTTTATATTGAAACAATTTAACATTACAAAATTATTATTTTCCAAAAGACATCTTATGAATTTTCCATACCGGACTTTGAAACATTTTTTTTTGACGAATAATTTCCTACACGGAAATTCAATAGAACTTCATCAATTGATTCGATAACGTAGGTCACAAAAATGCTCGCAGTTTAGCGATTAGTCCATTATTCCAGAAATTATAAGTTGTAAACTGAAATTTACTTAAAAATTCTCGAAGCTGTAATCTCTCCTTGAGGCAATATATGGACTTGAAACTTCGATATATTTTAGATCAGAGCTCGACAGCTCAATCTGATGAGCTGACTGTGATCAATATTTTAGGAAATAAATATATCCACAAGGCTATTTCGGTGCATCCAAAGTGGATATGTACCAAGAGAAGAAGAAGAAGAATATTTAGTCTGATTGAGTGCAATCGTATCGTTGATTGTGTTTAATCTTGATTCTTCAGTCTTGAGCATTCAAGATTAAAATAAAATGGTGCTCAGAACCTTATTGCAAGAGCAACTAATTTAATTGAGTCTTTATGTTATTTCTTTCGTATCCAGTTTTTGCCATAAGTTGTAACTTCTTCTTCAAAATAATTTGAAGGTGGAGAGTCATAAGCAGACGTACCAACATTAAGAAACTCAAGAACTGCCGTTCCAAAACTCCCCTAAAACTACAAAACCAAAATAACATAACCAAACTGGCCAATGTATCGCATAACGAACCAATTAGGTTAGTTTCCCTCACTTCCGACATGATTGGTACACGCCATAAAAACCGATATTAATTTTCCGTATACGGGCCGCTGAGGGCAGACCAGCGTTTTAAATCCGTTGAAAAGGCTCGTAAGTTCGTCTAACGAGCGCATTTCGTCGAATGCACTCGAGGGCAGAGGGCTAGGTTGCCGGGTCCCGGTGTTGCGCTCGCAGACGGAAATCGAGGGGGACACGAATACCCGGTTACGACCCTGACGAACACCCTCGAGTAGAGAGGGGTGGGGATATACGGCGTATGGAGCGTGCTTATCGGGATAGGTGAGGGGAGTATGGATGCGAATTTGGAGAAAGTTATCATACCCATACTCGTATGTCTGAAGAAGATCGTTCGAATCTGTTCTTAGTATTTGTAGTAAGTTTATTGTTAATGTAGAATATTTTTTAAGTTACTTGAACATTTTTGTTTGTAAAGCTATGAGCATTAGGGATTTGAAAGTTATTTGTCACTTCAAGGACATTTTTTTGTTCTCAATTACTTTTCACGTTTACCATATACAGTAATGCCGAAAATCAAAAGTATAACATGATCCCTTTTTTCTTCTGCAAGCAGTGACAGACCAATTAGAAACAAGAATAGAGCCATTCTTTAGCTCTCTCTGGTGGCAGCATCCTACTAGATACTCGTAGTTTCGAATTCAGTTAGCATTTCATGAGAACGTTGTGCAGAGTAATGATTGTCATTTCAAAAGAAAAGATTATATCAGGAAATGAAAACTTGTCAGTTTATGGAAGAAATGAATCTACAGAATAAGGAATTTATAGAAAGAAATTTTACCGATAAATCATATTTTTTTTACATGGTCACTACAATTCTTCAGTTGCTCGATATTGGTCTTAAGAAATTAGTATTTGACCCCATCAATAAGCTTGCAATACTCCAAAAAATATACCAAATTAAAGTATGATAATTCATTATTATCGTTTCCTACAGAAATACTGACTCATAATTCAGATATCTAGACCGAATAATATCGCCTCAACAACTTTTCCACTAGTTCCATTTCTTAGTTCAATAGTTAACATTATTCCCTTCGACGATCGATGTCGTGATTCAAACTAATTGATGGGCATACCTCCCTTACCTATCTCCATGGAAAAATCGCATTTATCCAGTCACCCTGTCGTATACACTCACGTGTTAATTCGCCATTAGTGGATGTCTCCAGTAATAATGAAGAGTTCTCACGATAAATCGATAATGGAGCGACAGAAAGTCGAGGTTTTTAGACCAAAATTCCAAACGAAGGTATTCAACGAAATTCATTTCAGTTACCGAGAATTTTAAATGGAGAATTCCGCAAATTATGCACAGTTTTTACCAATATTTAAGGGACTAAGTTCTTTTTCCAAATTCACAGTTCAAATTTCAGGTCATATGGGCGTATATGAAACATTACTATGTATACCAAAACCAGCACTGGTGACAACTACAGTACTGACAACGATACGTCTTGAAATTTGGGATATGAAGAGTTTCTAATAAGAGGAGATTTCATTTGGAATTTTTTCATTTTTCATTTTTTCACATTTGACTAAGTACGCTATTACTTAAAATAGCACGATTCAACAAAGCATTGACATTGTTAAAATTCACTACAAAAATGGTGAATATTTCGAAGTGAATTACTAGTTCGATGCTCAGTTGGCTAGAGCATCGAACTACTAATTCAGAGGTTGCGGGTTCGAGTCCCGCTCGAGGAGGTACTTTTTTCAGAATTGAAAAATTGTCTGAATGCCATGAAATCAATTTCATTTATTAACACACAGACGTTAAACGAATTTTCACTTATTATTTATATAGTTAATGGCATATCCTCCTCTTTTCAATGAAATGAACACCCATTGATTTATTTTAAAATATATTCGTTCTTTCTTCAATAACAAAATGAAACCTGTTGGAAAGTCCTATATTACAAGGACCTGCCCCAACCTAACCTAGATCTTAAACGATCCAAGTTCCTGTCGTACCCCAGCAAAGATCGAGACACGAGAAAGTCCAACAATAAAGCCGTAGTTTCTGCTCTGAAAAGACGACAATTTGTTTGCACAATGGCCAGATAGTAGCAGTCCCTCATTGTGGAGCCTACAATAAATAACCCGCACAATTTTGCGGTCAAGTTCAATAGCTTTTGCGGCTGGTCGTCGAGCCGAATACGGAGACCGTTAATGGCTTTTTTACGCCTCGACGATATTCTGTGCGAGGTCGGTATGAAGACGTGCGATTTTGGTTGGGGACACTTTGTTTGCATTCAGTCAGGATTATTTGCATCACGAGCAAAAGGAGACAACAAACGAGGCGTGATGTTACGACGAGAAGACACACTGATAGATAAAAATATCAATGAGACACCGAGGGAGACGATGCTTCAAAAGAAATAACGATTGATGATTTTGACGCTCACAGATGGTTATCATTTCTACTCAATATACATAGGCATACAACTTTGCTTCCACCGTTTTCTTTTTCGAAATTCGAGGCTTTATTGCAAAAAACTGGTTACACATTTATGATTCAAACTATTGTCCATCGCTGGCCACTACTTTCTCCCATCTTTCGGGCAGCGTACGAATCCAGCGTTGAAAAAACTGGTCATCTTTCGAAGCGATCCAAGAATCGATCCAATTTTTTATTTCTTCATAAGACCGAAAGTGCCGGTCAGCCAGGCCGTATGTCATTGATGGAAACAAGTGATAGTTTGAGGGAGCAACGTCTGGAGAATACGGCAGGTGGAGTAGGACTTCACTCAACGTTTCCAAGTAAGTCTTCATCACTTCCGCAACATGGGGTCGAGCATTGTCATGCTGTAAAATCCCTTTGTCATATCACTCGTTGCATAGCAGCCGTTTGTCTTTCAATGCTCGGCTCAAACGCATTAATTACGTTCGATAACGATCGACAGATGAACAATTAAAGCCTTCGCGTACTCAGGAAAGTAATATCCCTTAAATTATTCCCATCAACAAATTTCAAAGTTCCCACTCAACTTAAAACTCGACTAAACATCAAACGTGACTGTTTCAAGCTCCTTGCCACCTATTAAACAAAGTCTATTACCGCCCGAATGTTGATCGCTTATATCCTTATATCCCTCATTCTCGCAATAGCGTTTTAGCCGAGATGTAAAACACAAGAGACGGTATACGTAAGCCGAATTTGCAATTCAAATTTATGTAACGAATCGGTGTCTGTGCCGGTGGTACGAATTGATCCCTGTTGCGAATGGCACAAGATTAAGTAATGTGGAAGGAAATGGAGAGGTTGAATTTCAAAAAACCTCCTTTTTGCAAACAATGTTTTCATTATACAAATATAATGGTTTTAGAGTCAGTGAATTAATATTAGAAGAAAGATGCATGTTGCATGTTGACAATTTTTCAATTCCAGAAAAAGTATCTCTTCGAGCGGGACTCGAACCCGCAACCACTGAATAACTAGTACAGTGCTCCACCAAGTGAGAAGAATTGTCTCCATGCCGTGATATTATTCTCCTTAAATGTATTTATTTTTCGAATAAAACACGGATCGTTTTTTCCAAACGATGGAAATGAATATTAAAGAAAAAATATTAAAAAAAAATAACTAGAGCGCAGCAAAAGTAGTATAAGTTGATCGTTTTGTAGATGCTACAGAGAAAAGAATTGACCACTGAACAATATATTTGCAATAATTAGAGCATTATAAACTATTCTGAAAATGTTTCATTTGATTATTTTTGTGAATAGGCTATTAATCTTATAATGAGGAAATTGGCAAGGTAGTCTTGCAATATCTCATGATGAAATCATCATAAAATATCAAGCATGGGTTAGAAATTAGCAAAAAAAGGTTTGGTCAAGGGAAACTAAAATAAGAAAGTGAAGAATCAAAGAAAATTGAAGTGAGGAAGTACAGAGCCAAGAGAAACTCAAATTAGAAAGTAAAGAGTCAAGGGAATGTATTGAATGTATAATTTTTGCGGTGCAACCTAAAATAAATAAATTTCGAAAGTACGACTAATATTTAGTTTTGCTGTTTGATTTTACGTAAAATGAATTTTTCGTCTAATCATGAGCGTAGAAAAAAGCACTCTTCGTACGGTGTAAAATTTGTCTACATATAATAATATAATAATAACAGAGTTTATTCAGAATATCACATAAATAAACTCTATAATACTGTAGAGTTAAGTTTATTAGCATATTAAGTTTATTAGCCCTCTATCAATTTTCTTCACCCTGTATAAAAAACAACAGATGGTACACGACACGACCTTCACCTACCCCCTCTATACCCTCCTATGTCCAAAAAACAGCGACCTCTCGCTTCCTATCAAATTTTCACGCACGACCAAAGGTCGTCACACACGATCCGTTCCGATAGACCGGGAATCCGGAACGGTGTGTGGCGACCCTTAGGGGGGCGAGAACTACCCCCCCTCTCGCCCGATGAATCATAACTGGATGGTAGTCGCGTATGTGCGCTGTAATGGCGCAAAGCCGCTTAAATAATGCGGCTATAAATGTCAAGAAATAGAAATATATGGTAGGGGGTGGACGGCCCACCCCCCTGCGAATTAAAAGGGTCGAAAACGTCGCCGTTCGGGCTTGTAACGCGCTGCACTCAGAAATAGAGTAGTCTCGGGAGTTATTGGACGTTACATGTGTCGTAAACTTCAGGAGGATTGCGTGCTATCGTAAAAGGAACAGATCAGTGGATTTTGATAGCTGCATCCGTTTTTTGGGTTTTCTCGAATAAGATTGCGGGGGATATGCCGCGAATTTACGAGGTCCAATGGGATGAGGGGTGTTTTTGAATAGAACGACGTTCCGTTAGTTATCTCACTTTTAAAGGTAAATCGTTACCAAACAAAAATATCCAACACTACAGTAAAGCGATAAAACAAAAATAAAAATTGTTTTTTCCCTTAATATATTCAAGAAATCAAGATGTTGTGTTAGGCAGATGATGCTACCCTCATCGCAGAAAACGAAAACGACCTACAGAGACTCAATCGAGCAGCTAAATGATCATCTGAAACCAAATGCATGACAACATCAAAAATACTCAAACGTTCCAAGCTGGCTATCAACGATAAAATCAATCATCGAACAAGTGAAGTTTAAATATCTAGGGAATATCGAAGCCGAAGTACAAGAACAGACCAAGAAAGCTACTAGAGTAGCAGCATGCCTTAAAAACTCAACAAACATCTCCGAACAGAAACAAAGTAAGGAATTTACAAGATAACAATAAGACCTACACTACTGAAACTCGACCAGATCGGCAAAGACCAAAAGACAGACTACTGACAAAAATATCTGGGTGTAACATTCATTATACATTTCAACGTGTATGATCCAAGAATACAGATAAAAACCTCTGCAAAAACTATGTCTCCCCGCATGGGTGTAGTGATTGGTTTTGTATTTGTTTACAGGATAAGCTGACCTCCTCTTCATCCAAATGGTCAATGGTTTTCTCAACATCACATTCACTTAGTGGGCTTTCAATAGAATACCATTTGGAAAAAATACTATTGCAACGACCATGACAAGTTCTAAATCGACTTAAAAAACACTAAATTTGTTAAGCTGTACATCAATTTTATGAACATGAACACTATTTAACCATACAGAAAAATAGTATTCAGCAGCAGAAATAACCAAGGCCAAAGCTGTCGTACGAAGAGTGCTGGCATCAGCACACCATGAAGAACCAGCAAATTTTTGAAGAATATTATTCCTCGACTCTTAGCGACAAAAATGGATGCATAGAGGTGGTCAACGAGAAGATCTGGATTTGAGTGAATACGAAATCAGGTACTCAAGATGGGAAGAGAAAGAACAGTAGTGGAGGAAAATGAAAGATTGCAGATTATGCGGTGTGGACATGTGAGGAGAATAGATGAAACAAGACTTCCACGAAAGGTGTTCAAACGATTTCTCAAGGTGGAAAAGGACGGGGTTGACCTAGAAAGAGCTGGATGGTCGGCATAAGAAAATTCAAGAGCTCAAGGAATATATGCGAAGTAGATTGAAAACAGAAACCAGTGGCAACTAGGCATCGCAATAGGTCAAAGGACATTCTGAAAGCGATTAAAATAAAGTCTTAAAGTATCGTGACTGTACTACAGAACTTTCCATCGAAAGGTGCCAGATTAAAATCCTCCCAGGAGTTACAGTTTTACCATTTCAATTCAAGATACCGCAGTCAGTAACGAATGCCTCCACACACCTTCTGCTCTCGTTCATACCCAAAACAGTCGGGACAAAAACCGCCGAGCATAAACACTGTCGACGCAACACACCGACTTTTTCGATCGCGAAAACCCGTCTCCCGAAGCGTCATAACCATAAACCTCTTCTTAATGAAGAAGTTTCCCAGAAAACAAGGATGCTCCTGTCACATAACCATTCCGCTACAAGTCGATGGTATGTTCGAAAGAAACTGCTTTTTCCCCCGATTCCATAAATAGCGTTTATCACCTGGCCGTTAGCCGGAATGGATGTGCGAGAGTGAATGTGAGGACTTGACCAGATCTCCGAGAAATCGAGTGTGATGCTTCCCGAGAAAAACTGCCAGCGTTTTCGGACAGGAATCTGGGTTGTTTGTTTGTGTCCGAGAGGATGTGAATTGCAACTGGTTAAGTTTGAGAGATTGTTTTATATTTGTTCTCGAACGTTGGTGAACCTTGAAGGACGTATGAATCATTTGCTGTCGTTTGAGCCATATTTAGTGATAACCAAAAATCAACAGTTTCAGAGATATTTGACTTCTTGTGCTTTTCAAATGATTTCTCACCTCTTCATTGTTCGTCAATTTTTTTCTATGTTGATCAAGATTTAGTTCATCTCAACTCGATTCCACCTTTTAATATTCCACGTAGACGAAACATCCTACCGAAAAGTTCACAATACAATTCACGAAGACGTCTAGTAGCCAAGATACAAAAGACTGTTCCCATCTCTTCGTGTTATTTCCGTTAAACGATGCAACGAGCCATCAAATACGAATGCCAATTCGGGAAGAAGAAGAGTAACGTTCTCTGGTCCGCGGAAACAGCTGCCGGTAATAGCCGTCAGGCGAGGCAGATAGCACGGAAACCACACGCTGCGGCCGTTGCAATTCTTGTCTTTGTCGATCTAATTAAGATTCTCCTCGGATAGAGAGGGGGGGTACGTCTAACACTGGACCGGGTTGGAAGGAGGAGAGTGTTGGGAATTTGGATGAGCCTCCGGGATGCAGAAGGATCGATATGGGGAGTCGTAGAAAGAGCATAGAGTCACTATTGTAGGTATTGTATATCCAGAGTCATTTGGAGGAGGAAGCCATAATATTTTGATTTTACAAGGGTTGTCCAAGTTTTCAGCTATTAATTTGGGTGCTAGGGAATTTATTGCTTAACTCTACCATCAAATAAACCCTGTTATTTAGTGGACATCTGGAACCAGATTGTGTCGATTTGGTTGTTTCTATTGGCTAAAATAGTCCACGTTCACTTCTTAATTATCTTTCTTATGACTCGTATGAACCAGTGAGCATTTTTACACGGTATCAGTTCGTTGTGTGGGTATGCCAGAATATTTCTTATATACAAAGGTTTTCCAAGTTCCCAGAAATATATTAGGGACCAGAGAATGTAATGTCCTACTAGTCCTTACCGAATCGTCTATCAAACTAGTATGTGTCGATTTGATCACTTTCATTGCTCGAAATGATACATGTGCTGCAGCGTGGCAATTTAGTACCTGTCATTGGTGGCAGTAAGAAAATTTAAGCAAACACCTACGAAGAATTTTACAGTCATCAAGAAAATGAGAGTGGTTTTAAATGATTTCGACGATGACATTCTTAACATATAAAAAAACCTCAAGTTGAACATTTTGCGATGAAATCTAATGCTCCAGTTACTTTCAAAATCGGAAACGATACAATAAAAAAGACTTTTGGTGGAATACAAAAAGTATCTGACCTAGTATACTAGGTCAGATTAACGAATATACATTCCACAACATTTGCTGGTCAATTCTTATTACTAGTTTGCCTTATCTTCAGACATAATATTTCAATTTGAGCCAAAACACTTTTGTGTGCTTATAATTTTATGCCACGATTATGTCATCACAGTTTATAATGTTCCTGGCTATTATATTACAGATCGAAGATTATAATTAGACCCTGGGGTTTATAGAGGGGATAAGATCAAACGAACATCTGGACTACGCGACCTTTACATCATTTCCAAAAAAAAAAACAATCGATCAAACCATCCCCTAACTCTTCTAACTCGAACCTCAAACGATCCTAACCAGCTAAACGAAAAAATTGAAACTGTTAAAACAACCCCCGACGACGTAAACATACACAAAACCAACCCCCCAAATCCCCCCCCCTGCACGCAACGCTTGTTTTCTCACCCCCGGGGGTTAACCGATTCGACGTTTCGGTTAATTCGGTCGGAATCTCCAACATCCGAACTCTGTAAAACGCGGCGTCGTTTCGGGAGACGTCGGGACGCCATCCAACTGACTCATCTCAGGCCCACCCACTGGAAACGTCGGGGGAAGTTTCCCAATTAAGCTAAATGCGGCCCGGGGGCGATTCCTGTCGACTTAAGGGAGATCTGATTACGGGGGTAGTATTTTTCCGGGGGTGCCTTCTTTGCGGCTCCGGATCGGAGGCGAGGAAATTATGGAAAAGCGATAGGGCGGATAGAGGGTGGGGGTATGGCGGTGGTAATAAAACGGCGTCGGACGTCGCGAAACGGATAATTAAGGGATGATTTTACCGCTAATTGCCGTGTTAGTTTGTGATTAGGATTAGGTGCGTGAGTATTAATTTGAGGGATATAAAGGTAGGTAGGTTTTCGAGGCGAACAGTCAGTTGAACAGAGTTATTGGAATTTGATTTTTAATGTTGGAATCTTCGAAACTAAACTAGTTAGAAAATAATGGGTGGCGCTCTTTGTTCTTTTTTCGAGATATGAACGAAAATTCGAATCATAACTCCTACATAATATTTCAATACAAATTGCAAATTGCAATAAAACAACGATGGATTAATCGATTGACATGAATTTTATTTATCCGCAAGATAATCTTGTGGCATTACATTTTAAATATGATTTCTGGCATATGACCGCCACGGCTGGCTCGGATGTAGTCCAATCTGGACGTCCAATTTTCGATGACTTTTTCCAACATTTGTGGCCGTATATCGGCAATAACACGGCGAATGTTGTCTTCCAAATGGTTAAGGGTTTGTGGCTTATCCGCATAGACCAATGACTTTACATAGCCCCACAGAAAGTAGTCTAGCGGTGTTAAATCACAAGATCTTGGAGGCCAATTCACAGGTCAAAAACGTGAAATTAGGCGGTCACCAAACGTGTCTTTCAATGAATCGATGGTGGCACGAGCTGTGTGACATGTTGCGCCGTCTTGTTGAAACCACAGCTCCTGGACATCATGGTTGTTCAATTCAGGAATGAAAAAATTAGTAATCATGGCTCTATACCGATCACCATTGACTGTAACGTTCTGGCCATCATCGTTTTTGAAGAAGTAGGGACCAATGATTCCACCAGCCCATAATAGTTGAATAGCCATTCAACCAGAAGTGCGCTTCATCGCTAAACAAAATAAAATGGACGTAGTGCGCGATACGTATTCCGCATAGAACCATTATTTTCGAAATAAAATAGCACTATTTGCAAGCGTTGTTCAGGCGTGAGTCTATTCATGATGAATTGCCAAGCCAAACTGAGAATAAATCACTTGACAGCTGTTAAATCGATCGCCATCTTGAACAGTAATACCAACTTAAAGTTATATCCCTCGAAAAAAAACACCCTATATGTTATTCAACTGGCGCACAAATAAACGAGAGCTCAAAAGCTCCTGCCTTTATGTTGAAGCGAAAGTTTTGGTGGAACGAATTAACCAATTTCTTTGGAAACTCCCAGAATGCGCAAAAACGTGATATCTCAGCCATTCGATATTAATAACTGCCGCAGATCTCGAAACCGCCACTTTCAACCCTAATTCCCACCCCTCATAAACGTTTCACGAATTCAAACCACCCAGCCCACCATTCGCATTAAATATCAATTCTCCTAGCGCATTAACATAACGCGCCAAATCGAATTCCCAGAAAAAACACCTCTTTCACCTTCCCGGCAAAAAACATCACGCGCGAGGCGCGGGGTACCTCAAACCCCCCCAAAAGCCCCGCTAATGCCCCAGCCGCGACTCCTGCATTATCCACCCTCTCCCACAATAAAATATTCACGCCATCCAAGCTCACACTCTCTCTTTGTGCAGGATTTTTCCACGGCATAACAGCTTGTAACGAATGAGCCGAAGAATTTTTTTTGTTTGATGTCCCCGCCAGAGTGGTTATCGCCGAGGAAGAAAATGTGTCGGAATGTTTCCTCTGCGCTCGCTTAAAAGGGTCCTTTCTGTCGAGGAGTGGGAGGAGGAAGAGTAAGAGGGAAATGTGTGATGAAAAATTATGGTTTCCAGGGATTACTCTTTGGCGCGTTAGAGGAAGTGCTGTCGTATGAAGAGTCGCCGCGCGTAATGGAAAAATGTGCACGCGCTTAATTCTTCTGAGGGTTTTCCCGGAAGAAAATCGCTGATGCGGTGTTTCATTATGTCGTCCCTGGTTATCGTTCGGTAAAAAGGGCTTTGGATCTGGTGGAGATTATAAAACGAGATCTGTCTTAATCCTGAAGGTGTCAAAAAATACGTGTTTCGCGCAGTTGTTCCATAATACTGGAGTCAGCATTAACAGAGAAGGATTGAGCAGTGTAGGAAAATTTTATTTTTCTCCGATTGACAGCAAATATTAATTTTGCAGACACATATCAATCAGCAAAGTAATACTTTTCCTTACTGGGCAGCAAAGTGATTATTCTCAATACGAATAAAACATTCGACATTTTCTTACAATCAATATTTTTGCCACCTTCCTTATTCCTGGAAGAGTAAGTTCTTCTAAGTCACTATCACTGTCCATAATATAGGGTGTTTTTTTTCGAGGTATATAACTTAAGTTGGCATTACTGTTCAAGATGGCGACCGATTCAACAGCTGTCAAGTGATTTATTCTCAGTTTGGTTTGGCAATTCTTCATGAATAGACTCACGCCTGAACAACGCTTGCAAATAGTGCAATTTTATTTCGAAAATAATGGTTCTGTGCGGAATACGTATCGCGCACTACGTCCATTTTATTTTGTTTAGCGATGAAGCGCACTTCTGGTTGAATGGCTAGGTCAACAAACAAAACTGCCGTATTTGGAGTGAAGCTAATCCTCAAGTGTATGTCGAAACACCGTTACATCCAATAAAACTGACTGTTTGGTGCGCTTTATGGGCTGGTGGAATCATTGGTCCGTACTTCTTCAAAAACGATGATGACCAGAACGTTACAGTCAATGGTGATCGGTATAGAGCCATGATTACTAACTTTTTCATTCCTGAATTGAACAACCATGATGTCCAGGAGCTGTGGTTCCAACAAGACGGCGCAACATGTCACACAGCTCGTGCCACAATCGATTTATTGAAATACACGTTTGGTGACCGCCTAATTTCGCGTTTTGGACCTGACGGCAGCTTCAAAAGTGACAGCTGCCCATATAGCAGGCTATTCAAAATGAAACCTCTTATTGGAAAATCTTAAACTTTTGCATAAGTGAAATGGTCACTAGAATGTTCATTCCGAAGGATCGTTTCCAAGGTCACTAAAGTCTCGATAGACGCATGAACGGACGAGCGCTCGAAACCTCCTCACGCCAATTCGGCGCTTTTCTCAAATATTGTCGCTACTGAATTCAATTTGGTATCAAGTGAAACCCTTGAGGTTCGACTACACGCACCGATGAACACCTGGACATATGCACCTCCCACATCAATCAAAGCACTACGTCGGCAAATGACACTAATGACAGTTCAATTAAATCACTCTTCCCGACATGAGATTCCTCCGCTAAAAACCTGTACAATCTTTCTTATCGTCACCGCGAGGTACTAATGGTACTAATAGACCTCGGTTCCTTATTAATAACCAGCTCGGCTCGATGGCCCGAACCACAGAGTTATCCGTCTCGATCGCCGAGGCATCGAAAAATAAAAGAGCGCGGGACACAGAACTACATTCCGGGGATTTTTCGACCTGAAGAATGACGGCGAACGAAACAGAGATAGATATTGAGTTGAGACTTTTTGCGAGAGCTCTAGAATACCTAGGGAAATGCGACTCGTATCATGACGCTAAATGAAAGCGAAGATATGTGGTGGATGTGCATTAAATAATGCAGGAATTGCAGGAATTCGAGTGGAGTGAAACAGGAAGGCTGCAGTGCGTATAGCGTTCTTGGTTTTAAAGCCAACTTGGGGAAGATTTATTGATTTAGTAGTTGCAGCAATGAAGAATCTTCGGATTAGGTTCCCCAAAATTTTTCAGTTTCACGTGAATAATATTTTAATAGACTTTCTCTAATTCTGTGGTTATTCCGTTCATTCTTCCACATCTTGTAGAACAAAATCGTGCGAGAATATATCAGAAACGCACAGTTTTCATGGTTATATTTTATTATTCTATGTTGGTACTCCGAACTTTCCGCCACGTCTTTATCTGTCAATTCATCAATTTGCCTTAAGGAAATCAGTTCTGCCAACCAACATTTTTCAATGCAAAAATCACTAAAATATATTTATGGAAATAACTCATTAATTTCAATGAAAATGCAATGAATTAGAGAAAATAATGTATAATACTCGTACAGAAGGCTCATTCTACCACTCGTTCATTCCAAAACTCGCCACTTCGTGGCTCGTTTTTGAATTTTGAACTCGTGGAAGAATATCAATGCCTTCTGCACTTGTATTATAAATAACTATTATGGTATTGATGGTAGTTATGTTGCGCTTTGTACATTTATTAAACATAGGCTGAACTCTAGCTGAAACTTCACGGACACAGTGTATAAAAAGAAAATGTAATATTATAGGAATCCATTGGAATTAAATTTGTGATAGTTGAAGTTTTTTCCAACAGGATTGAAACAATTTGAAATGGTTATAAGTTATAATGGCAAAACTGTGTAGTCTTTCTCGACATCACTTATGTCATCTATGTTCCGTGGGTTATTGTATTTAATCATGAAAAGATACACGCTTAACAAGGTTTAGAAATTTTCAAATTGTTTCATCAAAATCAGTGCTCATTTTGAATACTGATTGATATTTATTAAAGATAAGTATTAACTGTCTGAAGAGCTGAACCCAAGTATCTTTCATTTTGTAGGATGTGGTGATTGCAAAAAATTTTTAATTGACTGGGTAATTCGCACGAGGGTGTAACCCAATCGTTTAAAACCATTCCCGACTGAAAATTCTCCCCATTCACTCAAAAGTGTAGTCCCATTACTTTTTTGTTCGCGGAGCGGAATTCCCCCTTCATCGTTTGAAATTATGAGCAGCATTAATGGGCAAATAATCCGATATTGAATTCTTCCTCTTTCCCGAGAGTCGGCTTCGACTCGAACCCACCTTCGGAGGGGTATTGAATTACGGAGGGAGGTGGAGACGGTAGGTTCAGAAACCAGAATGATTTAACGATTGCTCATAATAATCAAGTTGCCTGTTATCTTTCTCTCTTGCCCGCCCACGCCATTCTGGTGATTTATCGCCGAAAATGCGTTAATTGTTTCCTGTGGGGCAGCATCTTTATGGACCGGAGCAAATATGAATTATACGGCGCCCATTGTCTGATGGACGAGAACGAAGAGGTTTGCTTGTTAGTCGATACACCGCTTGAAACCATGTTATACTCTATGTGAGGTTTTTGACACCCGTTATGATATTTGAGATTTCTAACGCTCGTTTCCCGTACAGAGGGTTCAGTAAATTAAATATGACTTTCGGCATTAGTTTCAATCAGCAAAGTATTACTTTTCTTGGCTAGGCAGCAAAGTGATTATTCTCAATTCGAATAAAACATTCGACATTTTCTGACAATCAATATTTTTTGCAAACTTCATTATTTCTGGAGGAGTAAATACTTCTAGTCACTG
The DNA here is from genome assembly GCF_914767665.1 of Harmonia axyridis. Classification (NCBI taxonomy): domain Eukaryota; kingdom Metazoa; phylum Arthropoda; class Insecta; order Coleoptera; family Coccinellidae; genus Harmonia; species Harmonia axyridis. Next base: position 1,313,668 of record NC_059502.1, read on the forward strand.
TCACTGTCCTTAATATATATCCAATATTTTTCCAAAAAACTGTCAGATATTTCATAAGTTGTCAAACTATAATTATCATGGACATATACATTTCCATAGCAACCAACCATTCCAACAATTGCGATTTCTATCAAATTTCGTTTTAATTTATCACTACAGGAAAAATAAAGAGATTGTGGGAATTGTTATAATTTGCGAATACAATATCCTACATATATCATTATAAACAATCGAAGAAAAAATTATGTGTTCAACTCGGCAGAAAGTAGATTGACTCTCTACGCTCGGCTATGAACTGTCAGCCGCGACAGTCAATCTACTTCTTTGCTGCCTAGTAAAACAAATAAGTATTATGCGGACTTCAACTGTCAGATAATATTACTTGACCCGAATAGTCTATGTTGGTGACGAATTCTTTAGTTTCTAAAATTGCCAGAAGTTGGAAAATCGTCTCACCTCTTCGATAGTTCAATTGTGTTCAATTTCAATTTTTTTTGTGGTTTTTTCCGATATTTTAATTTAATTCTTAGGCGAACATTGCAGTGTTTTTTCAAGTATCTAATCTCGAAATTTAATCTCTGCCTTTCCATATATTTTTCATATCGCAATCTTTAGTCCTACTATGTCGGTCCTTAAAAGTGTGAAAGTAATGAAATGATTTTATCATTATGATCCTGAATGGAGACGTGGTACCCAAAATTAGATTATCGTATGTAATAATAGCCCAAAACGTGTTTCAACATCTGTTCTTTCAAATTACCGTTACAATTATGACGCGACTCCGGTGATTTTATCACATCTAAAGAGAAATACGAGGCAATATCAGCTAGCTACATATGGAACTTATTAAATTTAGCATTCGCAACCTGGAGTTCTCTGAAAAACTCAAAGAAAACATAACATTTTTACCTACCACTTGATGGACAGATCACAAGTATCGATCCAGCCAGTTCAATTATAAAAATTGAAACTAACTAAATTCATTAGGATTATATGTGGGAAAGTTAAATCAGATCAGTTGGATCATTTTTGCTTGAAAATCTGGAAATTTCGGACAATGAAGCAGAAAAATAACGTATCACTCTTCTACATACCCCACAAAAAAAGTTTTTAAACGATACAGGATTTTAAAATTAAATAGAAGTACATAACATTCTAGAATTGAACTAAAAATGTTGACAGTTCTTCAAATTTCATAATGGTTATACAACATTCAACAGTGTAACATTTCTAAATCATTGTTATCAACCGATACCACCGAATCGATGCCAATAGCTCTTCGCCGAAAAAAAATCCAACCGTCTCGAATCAGCGCCTCGCGTGGGCCACACGATGTCTTCGACCTCTCCCAATTAACAGGTGCAATAAACAAGAAGCGGTGCCACGTGGGCGGTTGGAAATTATGATTGAAGTATGTAGACGTAAAACCGGGATCTTTGCACGGCCCACTTGGATTCGCGATCGGGTGCGTATCCGCTGGTCCTTCGGACGACAAAGAACAGCGTGTGCGCGTACCTTCATCTCGGGGGAGACGCGTTAATGAATTTCCTGCCTTCGATAATGATCCGGTCACGACGGGGTGATATGATCTGTAGCACCTGCTTCTTAATGACTGACAGGCGTAGTTATTTGTTAACGGTGGTTTTTCAACATCAAAGTTCCCTTTTAATTATATGTCGCAAGGTGAACGGGGTCATTGAGGCTGTGGATGTTGTGGAGTGGTGCGTTTCTTTGATGGGTATGGATTTTTCGTTAAATGTGTATCTTTCGATGCGTGCAACGTTAATAGGGTTCGATGTTTCCAATGAGAACTTTCCTTCAAGTTCGTTCTACATAATATGTCTCTCTAATGAGTCTAAAGTCTTGACACAAATTTCTTCACACAATTACTTGGTTTTTCACATAGAGTAATAGGAGGTTGATATCAATCTTCCTGGCTTGGATGATTCCAAAATTTTTCTTCGAAACTTTGATACTGCGAGATCCAAGAAGTATCTGGATTTTAGCAAAAATATGCAACACCTCCTCACTGGATTCCTCATAGGGCATTGCCGACTCAGGAAGCACCATAGAGTAGTAAACATAGATAGAGGAAATATACGCAATTTTTAAATGTCCCTAACATGGTTAGATTACGTTGTCGGATTGTGATTTATTTTCAAATCCACTATTTTACTATATCGTTATGAATGTATATTACATAGAATTAAATATATTTATTTGAGTGATTCTCGATGGAATATGCAAATTTGAATATTTGGAATCCGATATTTTCCTAATTGTCGAATTTATAATGAGCAGAATATTTATCATTTTTTGTATCTACCTGCTGAAATCCAAGGTGTGGCAACTTTTGCTCTCCTAGTGTCATCGGTTGTTTCACGTCCTTTGGCGCGCTTGAAGTTTGTTTTCTGAATTTCTCATATGTTTAGGTATTCATTTCAATATATTTTGAGTTAATATGAATTGTTGATTCACAATGGGACATAAGAAGTGCGTTCTTTGTGGATAAACTCGCGAATTGAGTGACATTTCGTATCATTGATATGTTTTCATTTCTGCGCGCTTCATGTCAAATTTGATAGTTCATGTTGGGGACAAAATTTTCCTACTGAAAATGGTATATGCTCCTTCTATCTATGTTTAATACACTGAGGAAAGTACCAAACGAGAATGGGTGAATCTAACTAAAAATTCAAAATCATGATAGAGTGACCAATCTGTCCGGAAGCGAGCGCTCAAAAAACTGCCACTCAAAACCCAACGTCGACGAAAAACAAACCCCATACCAGCCTTCAAAAGAAAGTTGGGATGCTGCAGCTCCGGCTCACGATGGCCGAAGGAAAACATATTGATTTTCCGTTCGCCTCGCGTCTAAACTAAAAGCGGGGTGGCTGAACCGAACCCTGTCGGCATCCGATAATATACAAAGGAGGTCCGATACGTGCATAATTCGAATTCTGCTCCCGTGTTCGGCTTACTACGACGTCGACGTCGTCGTCGTTTTTTTTCGACGTCTGCTCGACGCGCGCGAAACTGAGATAATGGACCCGCGAATGTTGCGGCGCGGCACATAACGTGTTCATTACGGGACGCTTGGTGTTTGGGGGAACAGCTCGTCGTTATTTCATCTCGTTGGTTGTTTGTGCTTTTGGGGTTGGGAGAATTTACAGCGAAAATTCTGGAGTTTCTTCTGGTATAGGGTGATTTTTTTCGAAATATATAACTTTAAGTTGGCATTACTGTTCAAGATCGCGACCGATTCAACAGCTGTCAAGTGATTTATTCTCAGTTTGGTTTGGCAATTCATCTTGAATAGACTCACGCCTGAACAACGCTTGCAAATTGTGCAATTTTATTTCGAAAATAATGGTTCTGTGTGGAATACGTATCGCGCACTACGTCCATTTTATTTTGTTTAGCGATGAAGCGCACTTCTGGTTGAATGGCTACGTCAACAAACAAAACTGCCGCATTTGGAGTGAAGCTAATCCTCAAGTGTATGTCGTTACATCCAGAAAAACTGACTGTTTGGTGCGCTTTATGGGCTGGTACTTCTTCAAAAACGATGATGGCCAGAACGTTAGAGTCAATGGTGATCGGTATAGAGCCATGATTACTAACTTTTTCATTCCTGAATTGAACAACCATGATGTCCAGGAGCTGTGGTTCCAACAAGACGGCGCAACATGTCACACAGCTCATGCCACAATCGATTTATTGAAAGAAACGTTTGTTGACTGCCTAATTTTACGTTTTGGACCTGTGAATTGGCCTCCAAGATCTTGTGATTTAACACCGCTAGACTACTTTCTGTGGAGCTATGTAAAGTCATTGGTCTATGCGGATGAGCCACAAACCCTTGACCATTTGGAAGACAACATTCGCCGTGTTATTGCCGATATACGGCCAGAAATGTTGGAAAAAGTTATGGAAAATGGGACGTCCAGATTGGACTACATCCCAGCCTGCCGTGGCGGTCATATGCCAGAAATCATATTTAAAATGTAATGCCACAAGATTATCTTGCGGATAAATAAAATTCATGTCAATCGAATAATCCATCATTGTTTTATTGCAATTTGAAGTTCTATAGCTCTAAAAAAACACCCTTTAGTTCAAATTTTAACTATTGACATTGAGTAAACCGAGTTTGGGATACAGCAGGAGGAAAGATCACCCAGCAAATTTGCAGTGAATTCCTCGCCATCAGTTTGTCTGTACGTTCTTGTTCGTCTGACGAGTCAGAGCATCTCTCGTACGTGTTTTCTTCTCAGCATTCTTCGCAACCCTTGCCAATTAGGGGAAGTGCTGAGCTCTACGGGGCGTCCGGGCCTAATTTGCTGATATGATCGTGCATTCGGAGAAAAGCACTCGTTCCCGGTGAAGGGTTGACGCCAGGAATCGTTAGCCGGATCCGGGAAAACTCTTTCCGACTTCCGGAAGACGGGTAGTCGCGACGCGAGGCGCAGTTCCTGGAGAGAGCTGCGGTCGGCGGTAGATAATCTAATTTCCAGATGAGTTATCTGTCTTGGCGACGTCTAGCTTACTCAGACGGAGGAGAAGGGCGCTTTTTGTTACTTTTTTTTGTGGTAGAAGATAGAAGGGAATTTGAGAGCTACATATCAGTTGCCTGATGAATTATTGTTTGTAGAAAACACCAAGACAAGATTCCTGAATGAATCTTTTTTCTGAGCTGATGCCCTGTGGTGCTCTTTCTCATGCCCAAAAACACTTTTTGCAAGTTGAATGGCTTTTTTGTTGCCTTAAATAATACTATTCCCTATTGAAAAGTAACTTCGTTGACTCTAGCGAGATATTACCCCTTAGATCAGCAAGAATGAATAGCATTTACCTGGATTATAATGAGGTAGGTATCCATAATACTGGATAGTTTTTGAATGTGAATATTCAACAGAGTTGGATGTTGTTTACATGACATTGTGTCTACAACTTATAATAGTTATTTATAATACAAGTGCAGAAGGCATTGATATTTTTCCACGAGTTCAAAATTAAAAAACGAGCCACGAAGTGGCGAGTTTTTGAAGGAACGAGTGGTAGAATGAGCCTTCTGTACGAGTATTATACATTATTTTCTCTAATTCATTTCATTTTTATCGAAATTTATGAAATATTTCCATAAATATCTTTTAGTGATTTTTGCATTGAAAAATTTTGGTTGGCAGAACTGATTTCTTCAAGGCAAATTGATGAATTGACAGATAAAGCCGTGGCGGAATGTTCGTAGTACCAACATATAATAATAAAATATAACCATGAAAACTGTGCGTTTCTGATATATTCTCGCACGATTTTGTTCTACAAGATGTGGAAGAATGAACGGAATAACCACAGAATTAGAGAAACACCTATAAACCACTGAGTTGCAGAAGTCACAATTGTCAACCGTATTCTTGTCGGTTTTTCACTCGAAGTTTTGTCTACAACCATAGTAGGAGGGTAGAGAATTCTAGGTTGTAGATACAACTCGATTCCAGAAACATCCAAAATGTCTAAAGTGGTTTAAGACGGAACGACAGGTGGTATACCCCAAGGTAGCGTAACAGGGCCAGTGATTTTTACCGTTTCACGTGATTCTGTTTAGAAAAGAACGATAACGAAGAAGAGAAAGTTAGCGACAGTGTTGCACACGTCGAGGAATCATTCTACCGTCCATCACAAGACCAAAACCCCACTTCAAGAGTAATTATCCGACCCATAGTTTTTCCCTCTCCCCTCCAACTGCCTCCTATTCAGACCGAGGCATTATTATGCCCACCTCCAGATGAATATCGAGGTACTCGAAAAACAAAGGGCCAGGGAATCCGGTCGCGAAATAATTGAGAGTTCAATTAGGTCCCCGGGGATAGCCGGGCTTCCAGGTTTTCGAGATTTTCATTCCCGGGGACATTTGCATATCGGATGGGAGCCGGGAAGACGGCAGGAAAAATGCAAATGCGGATCTCGTTAATTTTTCAGCAGGATTTACACTGTTCGAGATATTGTTTTTTTCGTTACTAACTTACGGTGCACATTGGGTAAAATTATTCATTAGTTCACGAATTCTGAGACGAATGGTAGGAAAACAAAAAAATCTTGAGAGGGATTACCACCACGTGTTTTTCGCGTATCAGTCAAACTTTGATACCCATTCATTTCTTATCTAAGGAAATTATGTGAAAATCGGTGATTTGCAAGACGAAATATCTCTAATTTCATTTTGAACTGAGCAGACACGTGGCTTCTTTAGATCGAGATTGCCAATTACCTCCTATGAAATTTTTTATGAAAAAGTGGACATTTCGCAAACCTGAAAACGCCCTTATCATGTAATGGAAAAACCGGATTGAAGAGCCTGGAATAAACAGGAAGCAGTATCCTGGAATTATCCCAGCAAACCACTAGAGACGAGAGCAATAAACATCTCCGGCAATATTCCTCTCAGCGAAAAACATTTTCAGCTGAAAAATCCTCAGCGGACCTGGTCCCTTAGTCCCATTCGCGATACGAAATTCGTTCGATGAAGTGGCCTGCTTTCCAGGAAAAAACACAATATCCTCCGCGCTAATGGAAATGTAGGAGATATCAGGTTTTCCGAGTTGGGGCATTTTCTGGATACGAAGAGAACATGAGGAATATTGGCTGGATGATGATACTTTAGATAAACTTTGCCGTAGTCTACTGATTCCATTGTAATTGTTTACAAAGATAAAAAATTACATCAGAAAAATATTGGTTCTCTACTAATTCGAAAATTCTTTTTTTTCCGATTGACAGCCAATATTGATTTTGCAGTCTCATATCAATCAGCAAAGTATTACTTGTCCTGCCTATGCACCAAAGTGATTATTCTCAATGCGACTGAAACATTTGACAGTAAGTAAGTACTTCTAAGTTAATAAATAATAAAGTTCAAATAATAATAATAAGTACTTCTAAGTTGCTACCACTGTCCATAATATAAATATATCCTATATTTTCCAAAAAACGGTCAGATATTTCATAAGTTGTCAATCTATAATTATCATGGACATAAACATTTTCATAGCAACCCAGCATTCTAACAATTGCGATTTCTATCAAATTTCGTTTTAATTGATCACTACAAGAAAAATAAAAAAATTGTGAAAATTGTAATAAGGCCAAAACGGGAAATTAGGCGGTCACCAAACGTGTCTTTCAATAAATCGATTGTGGCACGAGCTGTGTGACATGTTGCGCCGTCTTGTTGGAACCACAGCTCCTGGACATCATGGTTGTTCAATTCAGGAATGAAAAAATTAGTAATAATGGCTCTATACCGATCACCATTGACTGTAACGTTCTGGCATTCATCGTTTTTGAAGAAGTACGGACCAATGATTCCACCAGCCCATAAAGCGCACCAAACAGTCAGTTTTTCTGGATGTAACGGTGTTTCGACATACACTTGAGGATTAGCTTCACTCCAAATGCGGCAGTTTTGTTTGTTGACGTAGCCATCCAACCAAAAGTGCGCTTCATCGCTAAACAAAATAAAATGGACATAGTGCGCGATACGTATTCCGCACAGAACCATTATTTTCGAAATAAAATTGCACTATTTGCAAGCGTTGTTCAGGCGTGAGTCTATTCATGATGAATTGCCAAACCAAACTGAGAATAAATCACTTGACAGCTGTTAAATCGGTCGCCATCTTGAACAGTAATGCCATCTTAAAGTTATATACCTCGAAAAAAACACACTTTACTACTTTGCTGCCTAGTAAAACTAATAACTATTTCTTAAATCTTACTGGAAGTGTATTTTCCGCACTCAACTGCTTGCCGAACAGAAGTTTCGTGTGTGAAAGTACCACTTTCCGCACTTGTCAGGAAAATAACTAATATCAAATTAATTTATATCATTCTTAAAAGTGTATTCAATGAGGATGTCAATAAATAGAAGGCGATATATCAGATTTCAAAACCTCCGGCTAGACTTGCTGCAACCCGTTCGGAACTCCAGCACAAGACGGCAAAAGAGGAGAGGAAGAGAGAGGCGAAACAAAAAGGTGGCTAATTATGACGAACAGGTCTGCCGGTCAACATTTTTGTAATTCAGCGACCATCCCGATTTTACGATCTTGGCCTTTCGAAAATATGAGGTCGGAGTCGATCTGAAGCAGGCCGCAAGGGCCCCATTTAATTAACTTTCCAGACAGGTTCAAATTTCTTTCATCGACCGGCCAGGTCCGAACACCGCCTTAATTTTGACAAGGAGTTTGGTTTCTCGTGTTTTTTAATAAAGCACTGTCTGCACTCTGTGATTCAACATATAGGGACATATCACTTTGGACTTTGAGTGGTATAATATGTTTAGTGTGTGTTTGATACGAAAAACTATGCATTAATATCTTTTTTTGCGTTCTCATTCCAGTGCGTCAGTTGAATTCATTAATGGGCTTAATACACCCCATAATTTCTTAGTTATAGTCATTTTAAATCTTGCTTTTTCGATGACTCCTAAAATATCGATTCGCTCTAATTGAACAGTCGAAAAATGAACACAAGATCTATGCCAAACTTGAATCGTTTTAACTTAAAAAAATTGATAGTTATTCATATGCCAGGACGACAAACCTAAGTGTGTAAATTGGCCTTGAGAATTAGCATTTCTCAAAACCAGTAGCGCATAAGTTATTACAATACAAGTGCAGAAGGCATTGATTTCTTTAACAAGTTCAAAATTCAAAAACGAGCCACGAAGTGGCGAGTTTTTGAATGAACGAGTGGTAGAATGACTTCTGTACGGGTATTATACATTATTTTCTCTAATTCATTGCATTTTTATTGAAATTAGTCAAATATTTTCATAAATATCATTTAGTGATTTTTGCATTGAAAAATGTTGTTTGTCAGAATTGATTCCTTTAAGACAAATTTATGAAGTGACAGATAAAGCCGTGGCGGAAAGTTCGGAGAACCAACATATAATAATAAAATATAACCATGAAAACTGTGCGTTTCTGATATAATCTAGCACGATTTTGTTCTATATGATGTGGAAGAATGAACGGAATAACCACAGAATTAGAGAAACAAAGTTTTATATCATACCAGTTAATAACTAATCCAAACATTTGAGAATACAATCAAATTTTATCAAAGTGAACCTAAGTTGTATTTTCTATGAGACCCACTATCGTTGCTATGAAAAAACTGCCCAAATGTAAACATTGAAGAAATGAAAGAAAATTGTGAATTTATCGAGAATATTTCCGAAAGAAGGAAAAGAAGGCAATAGAAAACTTATCATCAGAATAATCATGAAACAGCTATGACAAAGAGTATCAAAATTCTGGAAAGAAGATGGCTGAACATTGTCTGGAATGTATTAATGTAACTGTGCTGCTCGGATGCTTTACATATCACTCTGTAACACTTCTACGAGGTCTTTATGGTCCTAAAATTCATATGGGAGATTTTAATGGTGAATAAAAATATTGACACAACTCATTATTTCCTCTTCGTAGAACCAACTATTAACAACGCACCAATTTTCCATCTTCATTCTTAAAATATCAGCTGCTGAACTCGAGTCAACTGTGGGAACATCCTCCGCTAAAAAAAATCTAATCCTCAAAGAACCCATTCCGGCAGAACGAAGTAAAACACCGATGTCATTCCAGCTATATACGTGACGTCTACGACAAGTCATTCACCGGAGGAAACCAAAGCGACTCGAGCGTAACGTAACCTAATGACGATTGTCTTTTCGTTCGTCATTTCCATCAGTCCCCGAGATTTCTGAGGTAAAAATCCGATCGAACCACGTAGAAACCGCCAGTCTTCACGGCGTTTAACTCCCCGGTTTGGTAATTCCGTCAGGTTGGTACTTCCGACGCGAACCTGTTTTGCAATCGGCGGCTAAGATCAAAGAGTCGATGCCCGGGCTCTTTTTAAGTACGTCTTGCGTGGGAATTGCAGCGATGGGATGCATTTAATAAATTTATAAGAGAAGGTAAGAGGTGAGCGGTGAGTAAAGCTGGGATGGCGAGCATTAAGTAATATTTCTGCGTCAATATTTATGTTTATTTATATGGAAGGAAGTTGGTTTATTTTCAGTACTTATAACTGAAAAATGGCTGAAACGATTCGATGGGCAGAAAAATGAGAATCTCAATTTTCTATGGAAAGGCTGTTGCCTTTTATTTTTTAGAAGGAGGTCACCTTTGGTGTTCATCAGAGGCAACATGAGTAGTTTAGCAATACTGATTCATTAAAAGTATCTAGTGCAAACCCATGTAAACCCTTATGGGGAAACCTGAAGTCGAGTTAACTCATTTGTACATTTTTGAATTTTTTTCAGGTCCCGTTCAATGTAATCAGGGTTGCTGCAGCTGCAATAAGAACAGAAATAAAAAGGAGGTACTAACAAAGATTTAATTGTTCATAACCAATGGTTGTTTGGGTTGAATGGTCTATCTTGCTGAGTACCCAAATGAATCTATGTTAGTTTAAAATTTATAGCAATGATCCTTTGTAGCAACAAAAACAAGAGCAGCAGCTATAATTGCAGCAACAGCGGTAGTAGCTGTCAATACTGCAGCAACTCGGATAACCTTGAGCGGTTAAAAATTTATCAAATTCTGTAAAATCAACCTTAGACTTCCCCATAAGGTTTTACATTCGTTTGCACAAGAAACTGTAAATGAATCAGCGCTTCTCAATCTCCTAACATGACTGTGGTGTGTTGAATACAGGATATGGTGGAACCATATGTTTCGTATTTTATACGGACACCAAGAATCCACTTTACCAACAAGACAATGCACGTGCAGATATGTCTAAAATTATGTTGGCCCAATTTGAAGGCTATCAAGTCGATTTGTTGTCTTGGTCCCCCTAAATCTTACTGTATTTCACCCATTGAACACGTCTGGGACATTTTGGGAAGAATATTACTCCGTACAAGCAGTCAGGGATGAGATATCTCAAGAGGAAATCGATCATCTTATTGAGAGTAAGCCCAGACGTGTTCCTGCGTGCAAAAGACTTTGTGGAGGCCCAATACATCATTAATTCTTCCCATTTTTCCTAAGCTTACAAGTTTCCGAAATTTTCATGAATTACAAACTAAGCCTTAAGAGATCTGTTTACAAAATATTGTTGTAATAAAGACAAGAAAGCCCCATTTTTCGAAATGACAACGTCTGCCGGGTCCTTTAGTTAATCAAATCAATAACCCACTACCCAACTTCGACCGCGTCCCGCATTCCCGCGACCATAGAAAAAGGGGTACCGTGGCAAAAACTTCTATGCGTCTCGAATCCGAGTCGAACCGTAAAAACTCGCCTTGGGCAGTCCGATTCATTATGCCGAATCGAGGTCCTACCGTTTCGATGGCTATCCGCGCGAGAAGAGATCGAAGACGATCGAACCCAGCGTTTGTCTGGACCTGTTTTTATGGCCGGTCGGTCGATCGGCTACAAATTGCGTACTTCCGTTGCGGCATCGCAATCGCGACTTGTAATCGCGCAGGTGTTCCACAAGGATCGGTATTCGGCCCGGTGAGAAATAATGTAAGCGTTTTATTGAAGTGTTCAAGCGGTTTGACCTTCAACCGAGTGACTGGTAACCGAGAAACTGCATGCAACTGTTGCAATCGGAAGAGGGTCATTACCAAATTGTTTTCATTATAATATATACATAATATTCAACATAACAAATAATAACAAACATAAAACTCATTGAAAACTGTTTCTTCAGTCCTCCTTTCAAATAAATGCTCACATTCATACTTATGCTAATGAGTACAGGAAAGGAAGCTTCGGAAATTTTTTTGGAGAATATGTTAGGAATGATCTTGAGTCATCTGATCGAAGAATAGAAATCAATCATCAATCTCTAGATCCCTGGGAAGTGAGCCCTATATCTTGCAAACCGAGATACTTATAGTTGTCTATACTTGCACTCTGGAGTATCTCAAAAGAAACCTCTAAGGGGAGCGTATTTACATCACTACGGACAGTCAAGCCACGCTGAGATCCCTGGAATCATATAGACAGGGGTCTCTACTGAAATGGAAGTGTCCTAATACCATAAAGATACTGGCCAGACGCAATTAAGTAACTCTACTATGAGTACCGGAGCATTGAGGTATTGAAGAAAATGAAAAAGTCAATGAGCTTTCAAAAGGAGCATCAAGATTGACACCTGTTGGTCCTGAGCCCTTCTGTGGGCTTGGAAAAGACCAATATAAGGCAACGGTCCAACAATGGGAGTGAGACAATAGAAAAACCCTCTGGGGGTTTTGCTCAAGCAAAGAAATTTGTGCTTTCACCGATCTGTACCAGGAAGCTCTTGAAGCTACCACGAGCAGAGCTTCTGGTAATGGTGCTGACAGGATACTGTCCGGTGCAAGTATGGGTAAGTCAGCAGATGAGATCTGCAGACTCTGTGGAAATGGGGTAGAAACACTAGAACACATAGTGTGCAAATGTCCGGAGCTGACTTGCTTAAGAACCACTCACATGGGAAAATCAGTTCTGGATACTCACGAAGAAATAGCCTATCGAAGGCCTCTCTGTGTTTGTATGAATAGGTAGGGTTAATAACAAAAGATCAATTTGGTCACAGTTACTTTGAATATCTCTACTCTAAAGTGTAGATATAGCAGTTCGCAGTAATATCAAGAATGTTATCAGATTGTTGTTGCAATCAACAAATCAGTTAATCAACTCAAAAAAGGTTATATTATGCAAGCACCACTTGTGCTAAACACTGTTTTTTTGAACTACATAAACAACTATTTCTATTATTCAAAGTTTAATAAATGAATTGTGTTTTTTATCTCATTCGAGAAAAACAGTGCCCTTTACATGAAGGGTGTCAGATTGTCTTATTGGTACGCTAAAGTGTTGAGGACACAGCAAACCTGAACGAAAACGTTTGACATTGAGCAGCATCAAAACTCAATGAACCCACTCTACTCTCGTTCGAAGCATTCCACCTCATAACCTATTAATCCTCACGATGCTAGCCCCAACACCTCCGACACAGAATAAACACGCCGGCATATAATAACAGCCAGAGAGACCAGAATAATCCCAAGGCCGACTCCTGAACGCTCGGTTTCCTCGCAAATAAAGAGAAAAAACTCGATCAGACGTTGCCATCGGAACAGACGGACATTCTTCCATCATCGTCATCTCCGCGAAGACAATGGGACGGTCCATTGTTATTCGGCGTCGGTTTCGGAGGCTGCTGGTTCTTCGACTCGGATCGTTTTTTGCCAAGCGTCGTAGAAATTCATGGCGTGGGAGCCGCGACGTTCTGTCTCGATTTCTTGTAAAGGGTGTCTTTTTTAGAGCTATAGAACTTTAAATTGCAATAAAACAACGATGAATTATTCGATTGACATGAATTTTATTTATCCGCGAGATAATCTAGTGGCATTATACATTTTGAATATGATTTCTGGCATATGACCGCCACGGCTGGCTCGGATGTAGTCCAATCTGGACGTACAATTTTCGATGACTTTTTACAACATTTGTGGCCGTATATCGGCAATAACACGGCGAATGTTGTCTTCCAAATGGTCAAGGGTTTGTGGCTTATCCGCATAGACCAATGACTTTACATAGCAGCACAGAAAGTAGTCTAGCGGTGTTAAATCACAAGATCTTGGAGGCCAATTCGCAGGTCCAAAACGTGAAATTAGGCGGTCACCAAACGTGTCTTTCAATAAATCGATTGTGGCACGAGCTGTGTGACATGTTGCGCCGTTTTGTTGGAACCACAGCTCCTGGACATCATGGTTGTTCAATTCAGGAATGTTAGAAGAGTTAGTAATCATGGCTCTATACCGATCAGCATTGACTGTAACGTTCTGGCCATCATCGTTTTTGAAGAAGTACGGACCAATGATTTCACCAGCCCATAAAGCGCACCAAACAGTCAGTTTTTCTGGATGTAACGGTGTTTCGACATACACTTGAGGATTAGCTTCACTCCAAATGCGGCAGTTTTGTTTGTTGACGTAGCCATTCAACCAGAAGTGCGCTTCATCGCTAATGGACGTAGTGCGCGATACGTATTCCGCACAGAACCATTATTTTCGAAATAAAATTGCACTATTTGCAAGCGTTGTTCAGGCGTGAGTTTATTCATGATGAATTGCCAAACCAAACTGAGAATAAATCACTTGACAGCTGTTAAATCGGTCGCCATCTTGAACAGTAATGCCAACTTAAAGTTATATACCTCGAAAAAAAACACCCGTTACAAATACAAATAATTCAACACCTTTCCCAGAATAAATATTGTCGAATCGATCTCAAAATCGACAAACCAATCTAACCCATATTTTCATTTCAGGAAAACCATCGTCAGATCCACAAAGATCATCACCGCCAGATCAGGGCCGATAATCCAGAGACCTACGTGTAAATTACTTCCAGCCGGTAATACAGGGACCTACCGCGTCGTCGAATATTTCCATTTAAATTGGATTATACGTCGGGAACGGCCGCCTTCGTTTAAAATTCTCGCTCCATTCGGCAGTCCGGGCCGCGGCAATTGTCTCCACGCGCTGAATACCAAACGACCAAACTCCCGATTGAAGTCTCTCTCTCCTCCTCGAGGATTTCCGCCGCCAGACGGCGCGTCGCGAGATAAATTGGAATTCCTCCATTTCGGCGAATTTGGCCCGGGAATTTTTTCATCAATTCCCGTCGCGGAAGATGGCCCGTTTGGACGCGTGTCCGGAATCCGGGAGAGCGGGACGGATTGAATCGTATGTTTTCGGGATACGGGGATTGATGAGCTGCGATCCTGACCAGAAGGACAAGTAGAGCGGGTTGAGAAATCGGGGGGTTGTCACGGTTCCCCGTTCCCCGTTACGCCACTGGCTCACGTATCATTCCAATTCTATTAATGTTTATAGGGTATCCCAAAATTACTTCTTCGAATAATTTTTTTCAGAAGATGTTTTTCGATAAAGCAACGTTCCCTACTGATCTGTCAATATTTTTCCAGGAGAAAAGGGACAGAAATAATGTGCGGTGTTGTCAGATCGATTGAAAGATTAGGAGAAGTTAGGAATATTACAATAGTTCCAACTTTCATCGAAAGGTTGAGTTTTTCCTCACTTTTGCAATGATTTTTTGGAGAATTTTCTTAAGATACATCAGTGCTTTGAAGGGATACCATATCCTCAATAAAACTTCAATGAATTAGAGAAAATAATGTATAATACCCTCAAAGAAGGCTCCTTTTAATACTTACTCATTCAAAAACTCGCAACTTCGTGGAATTTTTAAAAATTTGAACTCGTGGAAGGATATCAATGCCTTCTGCACTCGTATTGTAATAGTTATTTCTCTATTTCAGTATCGTAATGAGTTCATTACAGTTCTATAAACAGTGCTGTAATGAACTCATTACAGCATCGTTTTCAGTTATATTTTCCGTTTTGTGGTTGTCTATACTGTCTTCCAATCCTATCAAATTTCAACAAACGTCAATTATTGTCAATATAAAATAATTTGGATAAAGTGAAATGATTCACAACATTATTCGCATTTCTCTTAATTCTAGTGGTGTTAAATTGAATTTGTCAGGCGTAATTCACGTTAATATAGATTATTTCAAAATTCGAAAAGTACGATTCATATTGAAATCCATAATCTGTCAATTTTCGTAACAGTCACACCAACTGCCAAGATATAAAACAAAAATCACTAGGATATATAATCTGAATATTTTAGTGAATTCGACAATATTTCACAAAACTTGACTGAAATAGAGGAAATATCGTCTAATACTCGTTGCAGAAGGCAATTCCAACAACAGAAGGCCACAACTCGCTCCTTCGTCGCTCGTTTTCGAATTTCGCATTCGTGTTGGAATGGGAGCCCATTCTGCAACTTGTTTTAGAATATACAATATCTAAACCTTAGAAGGTATCAGATCTAGGAAGTGTTAGCTTTGATGCCAGTTTCTCAAGTTCATCGACTTATGCATTGCCTTCAAAAGCAGCTATAGCAAAGTCATTTTGATGCGTTTAACTAGATGTTCCACAAAGTGATCTGACAGTCCCATGCAATGCATATTGCGCCCCTTTGATCACGCATAGAAACAGCTAAGATTTGAGCCTATATCGCCCCTCTACCCATGAATACCAGAGATCACAAAGATAACTCCGGTTGAAAAAATATTGTCCACTTACATTGAATGTTCAGAGATGCTGACGAACTGGTGATAGAGATCCCATTCGGATCCACAGCCACACAAGTGAATTGACCAGAATCTCTTTCTCTGTCGACCCTGGTAATATGCAAGTCAGAGCCGCGCTGATAACGTCGTGTGGTATTCTCTAATGAGGAACCTGAAAAAAAAAAAACATTCAATATTCACAATTCATATTCATATCGGATACGGGTAATATAATAATGATCAATACAGAAAGGTCTATTATGAGAACAGCCTTATTAAGCCTTTGTGTATATTTCTCTTATTACAACAAAATAACGAACCGAACTGTGTTGCAAAAATCTCGTTCGCACTGTAATAAAACGCAAAAGGATGAAAACATTGTAAGAGAGGCACAGAAAAAAGCCTTAATTAGATCGAGAACAAACACAGAAAGACCTGAATGACGAGAGAGACACGAACCCATAGAAACAAGTCTCTATGACCCAACATGGCAGCCGACGCCGGTGAAAGAAAAAAGTATTCATCCGGACCTTTCTGTCCGAAGTGTCATACATCGCGCGACATAAGCAAACCCGGGAACAATCCACTCCGGCTTTCCACCAAAAAAAAAAAACAAAACCGCCACACTGGCGGGCAAAACTCGAGGATAACGAGGCCCATTCAGAGAACTCTTTACGCCACCGTTCTGTCACCTTCACCTTTGACGTCAAACGTCAAAGGTGACAGAGTGCGAGTTCCTGAACGCGCCCGCATAACGAGCCTCTCCCAGAGGCATAGAATCGAGTGATTATCGCGGAGGCGACGGTGTTGCCGAATTTTAAATTTCTAAGATCTAGGGATAGACAGGTGTTAATTGTTTTCTTATCGACTATAGCGTTATGAAGAATTTTTCAACAGAAGGTTTCATTTTTATATTACATAGGCTCACAACTTTGTTTCCACGTTTTTTTTTTTTTAAATTCCAGGCTTTATTGTGAAGAACTAGTTATACATTTATGATTCAAAGTATTGTCCATCACTGGTCACTTCTTTCTCCCATCTAATGGGCAGCAAACGGATCCCTCGTTGAAAAAACTGGTCATCTTTTGAAACGATTCACGAATTGATCCAATTTCTTACTTCTTCATAAGACCGGAAGTTCTGGTCAGTTAGGCAGTGTGCAATTGATCGAAACGAGTGATGGCCCGAGGGGACAACGTCTGGAGAATAGGGCGGGTAGGGTAAGACTTCCCATTACAACGTTTCCAAGTATGGCTGGACCACTTTCGCTACATGCTGTAAAATCACTTTATCATGTCTCTCGTTGTTGTGCGGCCGTTTGTCTTTCAATGCTCGGCTCAAACGCATTAATTATGTTCGATAACGATCGCCTGTGATTGTTTCAGTTGGTTTCAACAACTCATGATACACTACTCCGAGCTGGTCCCACCAAATACTGAGCATAACCTTGGAACCCTGAATATTTGGTTTGGTGGTCGACGTGGAAGCTTGGCCGTGATATCCCCATGATTTTCGGCACTTGGGATTATCGTAATGAACCCATTTTTCGTCTCCAGTCACAATGCAATGCAGAAATCCCTTCCGTCTATACCTTGCAAGCAGCTGTTCACAAGCAAACAATGTTGTTGAATATTTCTCGGCGTCAACTCGTACAGCACCCAATTTCCCTATTTCTGAATCATTTCCATGACTTTCAGACGTTTTTAAATGTCTTGTTGCGTCACTCCCAATGATCCTGCCAATTCTTGTTGCGTTTGACACGAGTCTTGATCAACTCTATGAAGTCAGAATTTTTTTTTGCGATAGTGTTTCCGGAAGCGAGAATATGCTTCATTCAGGCAAAAGCACTTTTTTACTTTTTCGACTTGTCGGCCTCACTATATTTGACCACAAAATTTACACTTTCAGGTAATCACAATAAAACAATAAACCATTCTATCGTCAAACATCGTAAACAGCAAATAAGAAGTCCTTTTCTCACATCGCCCGAACAGTGAAGGTACTGTTAGAAATAAAGCCATAACAAGTGGTATACAGGTTGTTCACAGCAAAAAGGAACGATAATAGCCATAGTTTAGGGATTTATTAAGATCTATGAATGGCTGTTAGCCACTGTTACGTACGTACTACCAGGTCAGGTACCATAAAAGGACCGGATTCGACGAATTTTTCCGGTTCTGACCTGTCCGACAATGGCATTGATTCATGACGGAGTGAATGCCATGAGATACGTTCGGTCTGGGAAGATGAAAGACCTGCAGCTTTTGTTATTTGCCGTGTGAGGGGCTAGGCATTATTGGGATTTACAACTTCGATGATTTGTTGCGGCTTCGTTATAGATACACTCGAGGATTGCAGCCGATATGTTTATGTGTACTTTTTGTCGGGGAAGTATGAGGAAAAGATCGTTCGTGAAGTTCGATCACAGGATTTGTCGAAATCCTTTTGTGGGTTGTAGTACCTACTATCTCTATCAATTATTGGACTCAACGGACGTTGCTCTACCAAAACCACGAATTTTGTTCAAATTTGCATTTTTGAAGAAGTTTATTTGAAGTGGAAATCTCAAACTTAAATTGAATTCTAACTCATGAGATTTTTAAAAGTCGAAATCAGCAATCAACATACTGTTCATCAAACTGACGTTAACCCATATTCAAACGGGTGTTTTTTTCGAGGTATATAACTTTAAGTTGGCATTACTGTTCAAAATGGCGACCGATTTAACAGCTGTCAAGTGATTTATTCTCAGTTTGGTTTGGCAATTCATCATGAATAGACTCACGCCTGAACAAAGCTTGCAAATAGTGCAGAATGAGATTGCCGTTGTTCCCGATTTTCATAAGCGAATTTTGTTTAGCGATAAAGCGCACTTCTGGTTGAATGGCTACGTCAACAAACAAAACTGCCGCATTTGGAGTGAAGCTAATCCTCAAGTGTATGTCGGAACACCGTTAAATCCAGAAAAACTGACTGTTTGGTGCGCTTTATGGGCTGGTGGAATCATTGGTACGTACTTCTTCAAAAACGATGATGGCCAGAACGTTACAGTCAATGGTGATCGGTATAGAGCCATGATTACTAACTTTTTCATTCCTGAATTGAACAACCATGATGGCCAGGAGCTGTGGTTCCAACAAGACGGCGCAACATGTCACACAGCTCGTGCCAGAATCGATTTATTGAAAGACACGTTTGGTGACCGCCTAATTTCACGTTTTGGACCTGTGAATTGACTCAGTTGGCTGCTCCAATTTTGTTTCCTTCGTTACGTCAATGCATCGCTCAACCACCAGCCTTCCTGATGACAGCTCAAACCCTCGACAGAAGCGCAAAACCGATTCGCGCGAGCCCCAATGATATTTTTAAATTCAATCGTCGTGCCCCAGGTGGAAAAATTCTAATTAAGGGCGAATTTCGCCATTCCGACGAGTTTCCACTCGTCATTCTGAGCCGGACTGGATGCAATTTTCCCGCTGAAGACTCTCCAACCTACCACCCCTCGTTTTCCAAAACCCTCTCCCCCTCTTAACCAGCCGCTGGCTCATTTTTTCGACCGGCTTTGAATGGGAATCGAATGTAGGAATTTTCCGAGTGGTAGATCCTCTTGTCTGCCGATTTCCCTGCACCTCCCTCTCTCTCTGGATACTTTCCGGGGTTGCCTACAAACTAAAGAGAAAACCAGCCCTTGCGTGAATTGCTAATCCGTAAACTTCGTCAGGATAAAACATGTTTCCTTCAATCCTTCCAGTTCTTTTGGTAGAGATTATTGTGGTGTTGCCGTTTCTATAGGGTGTTTTTTTTCGAGGTATATAACTTCAAGTTGGCATTACTGTTCAAGATGACGACCGATTTTACAGCTGTCAAGTTATTTATTCTCAGTTTGGTTTGGCAATTCATCATGAATAAACTCACGCTTGAACAGCGCTTGCAAATAGTGCAATTTCATTTCGAAAATAATTGTTCTGTACGGAATACGTATCGCGCACTACGTCCATTTTATTTTGTTTAGCGATGAAGCGCACTTCTGGTTGAATGGCTACGTCAACCAACAAAACTGCCGCATTTGGAGTGAAGCTAATCCTCAAGTGTATGTCGAAACACCGTTACATCCAGAAAAAATGACTGTTTGGTGCGCTTTATGGGCTGGTGGAATCATTGGTCCGTACTTCTTCAAAAACGATGATGGCCAGAACGTTACAGTTAATGGAGATCGGTATAGAGCCATGATTACTAACTTTTTCATTCCGGAATTGAACAATCATGATGTCCAGGAGCTGTGGTTCCAACAAGACGGCTCAACATGTCACACAGCTCGTGTCACAATCGATTTATTGAAAGACACGTTTGGTGACCGCCTAATTTCACGTTTTGGACGTGTGAATTGGCCTCCAAGATCTCGTGATTTAACACCGCTAGATTACTTTCTGTGGGGCTATGTAAAGTCATTGGTCTATGCGGATAAGCCACAAACCCTCGACCATTTGGAAGACAACATTCGCCGTGTTATTGCCGATATACGGCCACAAATGTTGGAAAAAGTCATCGAAAATTGGACGTCCAGATTGAACTACATCCGAGCCAGCCGTGGCGGTCATATGCCAGAAATCATATTTAAAATGTAATGCCACAACATTATCTTGCGGATAAATAAAATTCATGTCAATCGAATAGTCCATCGTTGTTTTATTGCAATTTAAAGTTCTTTAGCTCAAAAAACAAACACCCTTTAGGTACATATCATCAATTTTTTTGGAGAAAATGAAAAGTTATCAATTTTTTTTCAATATCCATTCGAAAATAGAAAATATTTACTTTCTGACGTGTAGATTACTGTTTAAGGAAATTATGTGGAAACCCCATAAAAATCGGTGAATATCTCTAATTTCGTTTTTAACTGAGCAGCCACGGCGTGGTGTTCCCTCTCAAAATCTACTAGTTCCAATCAATTTATCGCCAAAGGCACATTAACGTTCAAAAGCTTCTATCGCTTCTTTTCACTCACCGTTCAATTCCCAGTAGTACCTTACCCCTTCAGGGGGTGCAACCTCACAGGCTAAGGTCACCGGTTTGCCCTGCACCACTTCCACGTTCTGGGGGCTCTTGGTGAAGTAGAGGTCGTCGGCGCAGTGGCAGATGCCGGCTGAAACAGAGGGTCGAGATAAAGTTAGTGCCCAAGAGCAATAAGAGGAGGAAGAAAATTTATTATCGGGTTTATTATGCATATTGTGTTTGTGTTGGGGGTTGATATTGTTAGGGAACCACCTGGGATCGGGGTTGCATTGGCCCTATCGACAGATTCCGATCGAGAGGGGGAGAACTTCGATCTCGTTCTGTTTGTTTACTATTCGTAATGTTGGTTTTTTGAAGTTTGTGGGGATTTGAATGTCGGTAAGTCTGAGGGTTCAACATGTTGGTTTATTTTTTTGTCGATTTTATTGGATGTCTTTGTTCATTTAAATAGGAACAATGGTTTTCGCCTTACAGACCAAATGAATGAATTTATATGAAAACTTTTACCAACTGCAAGTTCCAAGCCCATTAGAAGTTTCTGAAGAACTGGGCATATTTGAAACCTGAAAATTGGGATTCTAATATTTTTTGATGTGCTTTACGGAGGTAATTTTTTTTTACAAACTATGTACTTCCTACTATGTGGTGATAATTCTGATTATTTTACTAATTTATTTGTTCTTCTCTGATATGATTGAGTCTCGGATTGAGTATCCAATTCTGAACAACTCTCGGTTTTAACTGTTGCATTGATGCGAGCATTGATGCAAATAGTTTTCAAATTACCAACGAAAAAATAAGAAATATGCATAGTCAGAATTTTGTTCATTATTCTTATTCTCATTATCCTTATACGTGAGCAGTTTTCACGTTTTCGAAATAGAAGAATATGGAAATGTGTAAATATCATAGGATGTTTCGAATATTGTGAAAAAATTCGACCTTTACTTTCGTTTTTCTTATTAGAAGCCTATTTTTATTGAATGCAATGGATTCTGCTAGAAAAAAAATGATTAGTATTCTAAAATGATTATGCTCCTAAATAAACAATTGAGATTGTCCTAAGTTATTTTTTTTCCTACGTGGAGTAAATTTAATTTCATTATCAACTACAATTCTTGTCAATTCTGTAGTCAAAGAATATTGTTATGATATATTTGATGAATTTTAATCTTTCAGCATTAATTGAGAAAATTTCTAATGACTCAGAAATTATCGAATTTGGGAGCAATAAGGTTTTAATTTGAAAAACAAAAGTTGAGGTGAATTTGTCTTATAATTTTCGAGACTTTTTGATCAATGAATAAAAAGACAATAGAGTTGGTAAGTACGATGCTTTTCGGAAATTCTAACAATACCAGAAAGCAGAAAATTGATCTTCAACATGGTCCCCACGCATTCATTTGACAGGATAGGTAATTTTTCAAAGGATAGGAGATTAAAACAATCGATCTCAATTCCTACAATAGATTCGGCAATGTGACAGCTATTATTTATTTAGACTGGCGTTCATAAAACCGAGTTGGATTAAAATTGATCTTAAAAATATTTTGAACTTTTTTAAGAACGCGATTGTAATATTATGAGAGTGTATTGGAATGAAATTTGTGATGATTAAGTTCATGTTCTTGCTCGTGTTTTTCATAGTTTCGAGAACGATAGTCAAACATAAACGAAAGCTGGATAACATGTGCTGATTCAGAAGTTGATTTCTGTTTATTATGCTTTGAAAACGGGTTTCGCTCATTTGTAGCTTCTCTAGACATTATCAAACATTTTGCTCAAAAATGAGGTGCAAATATTACTTTAGGAATTATTTTTTCATCAATTGTTGCTTGTCTAAAAATTGATATGGATGTAAATGGACAAATTTAAATTGATCATCAGAGGAAGATTTTTCTAGCCCTCTTCGAAATTGTGTTCATTTGCGTTTTGGAATGTTCGGAATCCAAAACTCGAATAAAAAAATTCTTCGTTTCTTCTTTCAGAGCGTTTCTTGGAATCTATAGGTAGAAGCTATTTGCATTGAATGCATTACAAGAGCCGGTTGCTGTCACATTGGTTCTCTTAGCTTATTGTCCGATCGATACATGTTAACGTCTAACAATTAGGCAATTGAATTTTACAAATTATTCTCGAAAATGTTCCCACATACAACTATTGGACTAAAGAAAATACAATTAGTTTGTAAAACTGAAATAAATACTATAAACCCAACACTTTCCGAGTCATAAAACTTCGAATATATGATTTGGAATGGGTTAAAATATTGTAAACATTTGTCTAGATTTCGCTGAGTATTCAATCGATAATGTCAATTATTTCGTCGTTATTTTTGCTCAACAAACCGAAAACCTGGGATCTAATTCATTAAAAGAAGCTGTTCTACTGGAATTAATGCCAAAAGCACTTCCACCGAAGAAGAACTTCATTTTGACTTATTATTTCTCTTTGTGCTTTTAGCTTTTGAATACCTAGTTGTGAATCATAAGATCTTCAAAAAACATAACAATTCCACTTTCCTGAGCTTTTTTAGACGTAAGCTCTCATCTGTTTATCTAGCTATTTTGATAATCCAATCTGAAAGCTATGAAACAAGGATCAAAGTAAAAATACATTACCTACATCAAATTAAGCAAACTGCAGGGTTTATATTTTCTTTTTTTCTCATTTAATTTAGTGTGGGGGCTTTTCTGCAAGACTCATTTTTCTGTCTTGATAATAATAAGGACCTTCAACGACTGAAGTAATACGATAAGAGGAAACATCACTGTATAAAACCTTCGTTCATGGGGAACATGTGGGGAAATTCATAGATAAACAAACTGAAAGAAAACCTTGTAAAAAAACATATCAAACGCAGTGAAACTGATGCTCACGTACTTAATTCTTGAGATTAATAATTTTCAAATACCATTCAACTAAATGCATCATTGCAACCCCTCAAAAACGTATATTTCTTTCAGACTGAATAACTTATAATTGCCAAATTCGTCTATGATTCATATGCTTGATCACAGAACCCCGTCTGAGGGAAACCTACCCAAAAATAAAACACCAATCCAGGCGGCTGCTAATCCACTCATTCTCAACATCGAAAAACACGAATACGCACTGAAAAAAAAACAACAAAACAACGTCAAAAATCGCACATCTCGTATTTCGCGAGTCCCATCATTCGACCGGCAGTCAAGATCACAAACGATCGCAGAACATAGACTGGCTTATTCACAGAGAAGTCGAGAGCACAATGCGCGGTTTTGACAAATGCGAGCTTTTGAGCTTCCCCTGTTCTCGGGCAGTCTAGCTGGAAGAGCTGAAAGCTGACTGAAGCCCTATTGCCCCTTCGGTTTTCAATCCCTTGCTCTCTCTACCCTTCTCTCTTAGCAGTAGCGTCCGTCTCTATCCGCCGGAGCAGGTTTGAATTTAAATGGTCGGTGTTCTGCTGTTGTTCACTTGCTTCTCATCCTAGCTCGTCCGGCAACAGGAAATAAAAATTCCACGTTGCCGGATCGGTCAGTTTGAAGGGGAGACCAGGAATTTTTGGACCATAGAAAAAATAGGATATCTCTGCGGTTTTGAAATTTTCGGTTCTATGACTATGACTTCTATGACTCTGGCGTTTCTCTTCCATTCCATCTAGGAGAAACAGTTGGGCTGGTCCGTAAAAAATTTACCCAGAATCTTGTCGTATCTTTTGGACCATAAAAATCATAAAGGACATCTAGAATCCCTGTGGTTTTGGTATTTTCATTTCTATGAATATATGCTTCGTCCTATCGGACGTTTTGGGCTCGTCTGTGGAAAATTTATCCAGAATTTTTTCAAATCTTTATACAATAAAAATTTGCAAATCTGGGAACATATATGTATATATTCGTTCCTGTATAACAAAGACCATGAATTTCCTTTTTATATTTGAAATCATGTGAGAACGAAATTGATACCTTTATTTTCATAAGAGTATATCCCATTTGATTTGATATGATTTTGGATAACTATATCTATTTAGTTTTTTGAAAATTGTGGTTTTCAGTATTATTTGGAGAAGTTACAAGAAAAATTGCTCACTATAAATAATCGAAAGTATTGGTGTGTTATCTTGTTGATTCTTCATTAGTTTTTTCAAAAAATTTCAAAAGATAATTTGAAATAATAAATAATATAATAATAATAAATAATAAGAAATATTTATTCATTGATAAACACTTTCTCTTCAAAAGTTAGAAAAATCATTTGCTATCCATCAAGTTTCCGTGGTGTAGTGGTTATCACATCCGCCTAACACGCGGAAGGTCCCCGGTTCGATCCCGGGCGGAAACAGATTTTTTTTTGAATGTTTTTATTTTTTATTAGATTATGTTCAATATACGAGAATTATTGGAATAAATTAATACAAAATAGAACTAGCTGTGATTGCTAAGGTATGTTCAGAGTTTATTCAAATACAGGTCCAAAATACATATTTGCGAAGATGCGAGCATCCTAAAATTTCAAACAGAAATAACATCCATATTTTGCTACACAGCTCAGATTCTCACTACTTAATTAATTATTTTGGACGAGAGTTAACCGTACCACCATACTATGACTTCAGAAAAATTGAAATTTCAATAAAATAATGATGCATTATTTCATTTTTTATCGTATTTTTTTTTTCAAAATTCAAAGATCGTATTCACGATCGAGAAGGATCAATGCGATAATAGAGTATTTTTCAACCTAATTCAATGCAAATATCTCCATAAATCCTAATAAAACTATCAAATATCACAGTACTTAAAAAAATCGTCTCCTTGTCCGATTCTAAAGATTTTTCATTGGAAATAATAATCCAGAAAACGCTACAAATTCATCGTGATTTGGGAATTCTCTTCAAAGTAATATATGTATATGCTCGTAACTGACAAAAAATTAAGGAAATGACTTTGTTAAATCGCGCAACACTGCATAGTAGGTATCATGACCGTTCCTAACCCAACGAGGGTACCCACCTCAACAGACCCTCAGGCAAAGGTGGCAATGGCATCAGCGTGAATTATTTCACAGCTGTACCGCCTTTGCTGAATACACTTATGTTGTGCATAACATACATTATTAGTCATAAAAGTTGGTGGTCCTTCGAGTCGGACAGAACTAACTGAAGATGAAGATATCAATTACCTTACGGCTTGGGATCACATCAATATTTACATTGAACATATTCCCAAAACAAACAAAACAACAAAACAGTTTTTCATTTTATACTTGTGCGGAAAATTGCAAATTTTAATTATTCAACAATACCGAGATTTTTTAGATAGCATATTTTAAATGACGTGGAATAATTTTTTATTGATGAATAATCTCATTGAACTTTGGATTTTTGCAATACATATAAATATTAAATTGTATTTTATCCTTTTTCTGGCAACTTTCGATTGCAGGATGTGTATGATGGGTTGCAGGACTAGGCATCTGCTGTATCAACTAATCAGCTGTCAGGTGACAAGCGGCTGTCAGAATTCCAATGTCTGATGAATAAAACGTCATAGAAAATAACAAATACTATCACTATCGGACAGTCAGTCGTTGGCGTATAATTTTAATGTTTGCATTCGCATTGTCCCAACATTTCCATCTGGAATCTAGTTTACTTCGGTCTGGTGCATGAAGATTACATTTTAGTGACCGTATTTTTCTTTACATCCAACCGTGAAGATGATTAATACTTGCAAGGTAAATATCAGTGAAAATCAACCTTGATAAATACGTATCAGATTTATTGGAATTTCCACCAAATTGTTTGAATCATACTTTTCCAGGAATGCGGATGTACGTGTAAGCACTGTGGTAGAGTTGATAATGATATCCATCTTCACCTGGAAATCGAAAATCTCAAGCAGAAACTTGCTGAAAGGGACAGTCATATCATTAGGATGGAGACCAATTTTTTGAATGATTCTACTGTAGATTGTGACGAAGTGATGCTGCTCAAAGATGATTTATTAACTTGGCAGGATAAATATAAAAGGTGAATTTTTGTAAAATTTTACTTGATCGATTCTTGATTCATACACTTTCTAATGCAAATTGATCATCATCCTAATTTGGGTGAAAGTTTATATTCTTCCATTGTAAATTCTCCACTGAATGGGGTCAAAAAACAAATCCATTCCTCCTTTATTGAATAATTCATAAGATTGTTTATATTGTCATTATTACTTTGTTTATCACATAAAATGAGAGGTCAATAAGTTATCAAAGATGCATGCAATGTTTATAAACAATTCTAAAAGCAAAACTAGGGACATTGAATCAACCCAATTTTAATGAGCAACTTGTATTTTAGGCTGTCTGATGCTCATAAACGTGTCCAAAGAGTAAATCAAGGATTAGAAGATAAATTGTTGAAAGTAGTAGATGCCTGTGAGACCGATAAAAGTGCACTGGCTAAAGATGTGGCTGTTTTATCTGAAAAATTGGCCGAAGCAAATTATACAGTGAAAAAATTAACAGAAAGCAATGTGAGTATAGAAACCAAAATTCTATGTTATCTGCTTTTTACCTATGGAACAAAGCATTAATAGCCTATTATCTTCATTCATTGTTCACGCTAATGAAATTTATTTCATACCCAAACCTGCAATTGTATCAGTGGACATAAGCCGGTTCACCTTGAATTTAATCTTGCCTCGATTGATTCCAGTAGGCAAAAAATCTTTTCCTGTTATTGGCACTCAACCAGTAATACAAGACTGATTTCTTTAATTATCTTCAATATTCAACCATGCTAGTTTTGATTGAAAATAATGTTAATATTAATTTCTCATATGATTTCTGCAAATACACTGCTCCAAGAAAACAAGGCGCCACTTGAATATTTTTGAATACTAATTTTTTTTAAATCCCTGACATTTTCAAATTTTAGAACAACTATTTCCTCCTGTTATCCCTCCAATATTTTTATTCACAAGATGAGAAGAACCTTGAAACAAATAAAAATTAATATTCAATTTTCATTGCCTATTTCCGACCTTGTTTTAAATGATCTCTTTACAATGATACCTCAGGCTCAAAATTAATCAACAAATATAGCATATTTTCTAATAAGAAAACGCTCCACAATCCCTAAGTTGCATGGTTTTTTGAGAAGATCTCTCAATTGCCTTCCCAGCCTGATCTATGATCTATAGGATTAAGGTATGAGCTACAAGCTGGCCAGTCCAGTCAATGTTGAATTTCATGAACACACATTGTAAGTGCTTCGAATCTATAAACAGTTTGTTTCTAGAATGTTTTTTTTAACACAAGAATTAGAAGTATTCGAAACTCAAAAACTTTTGTTTGAGAAAAAGTATGTAAAATAAGCAATTCAAGCATATTACCTTCTTTAACCTCACATATAAATAAAAATCAGCAAATGAGCAATATAATGACCGAAACTTCAGAAAATTCAACATTTATCATTAATACTGTAATCAAACGAAGGCTGCTTCTACATCACCTATGTTATTTTTTCAGGAAAGGTACAAAACAGACGTAAACGTTGCCATTCAGTTTCTGCAGTGCAAGCAGAGCAACTTCGTGGCCCACAAATTCGATAGTGTAAGTACTAATCCCCAAGATACCAGCCAAACGTTCTAACCTCCTCTTTTCAGTTACCTCCAGACATCCAGAGCGAGGTATCTGTCTTCATGACGCACAAGAAGAAACCAGAAGAGAGAAAATTGGTGGAGGCGAAAAGCATCAAAGTACCGATACCCACATTCCCACCAACCGCAATGTTTTATTCGTTACCCAAGTCCCCGAAGGAGGAGAGAAGGATGGAGGAAGAAGGACCTCCTTCCACTCCTCCTGTCGACGTGGTATCGGCAGCAATCATGGCAAAAGTGCTCGAGGAGAGACAGAGGGAGAGGATGTGCGTAAAACACTGCGACACCTGCACCTGCTCCAAAAACTTGAAACTCACCGATCCTGACCGATACCACGACACCGGAACACAAACTGAGGACTTCAAGCAGTCTTGTAAGACCTGCAACGATCTACCACAGACAGGCTTTCAGAAATTGTCCAGGAGCACCGACATAGCAAACACTAAAGTGCCAAATTTCGAACTGGAAAACTGCAATAACATAGTAAAAGTTCAACCCAACAACTTCCTGGTGGAGAAGAGTAGTTCAAATGCTTCCAGTCTCATAGATCTCGATGTTAACTCAAACCCAGATTCGAACAGTCTGGATGCTTTAAACTCGAACTCAGTTAGTGAAGTCAGTGTCGAATGCAATAAGAGAACAGGTCGATCTGGTTTGGTGTTAGATAATAGTAGTTCCGTTAAAAGGCAGTATAAACCTCTTGTCCCAAACATAAGTAGCAAACCAATAGCTGCGTTCAATTCGTCGATAGCCCATTTCGTTCAGAACGAGAAACTAAGCCAACCAGTGAAGGCGTACAGCACTAAGCCTAACCTTGTCCACGCCCACAAAACTACAGATGTGGGCGGGGCGAACATAGATTCACTTAGGAAAGACGTAGAAGAAGTAATAGTAACGAACGTTGGGGACCAAAGTCAAAGTACCAATTTCCAGAGTAACAAAGAGAATTTTCAAAATTTAGATAGGTCGAAATACCAAGAAATGGAGGAAAACGTGAAAAGATTCCTCTTTAAGAAGACTGAACTGTGGAAGGAACAGTCTGAGGGTTCGGATGGGGCCGAACAGTCCACAAAAGAAACTTTTTCGCACACACAGACGGAAATTTAAGTTGGGGTAATTTTAGAAGCGATGGATTGTTTTTGTCGTTTTCTGCTGGATCTGATTCGATGATTTTGCTTGCGCCTTCACTTTTACCACTTTTTTCAAAGTGTATCATTCTATTATTATCTCATCCGTATCTCAACTTTGTACTTTTAAAAGTCGTCGTTTGAATGGGTGATTCCAAAATTTTACAGAAAGAAAGGTAACAGCGAAACAAATAATTTCCACAATTATTATTTTAATTTGCTTTGTCACGTGAAAACTTCATGGTCTGATGGAAAAAACGATTGTGAAATGAGATTAACTAAGACTAAGTAGTTGATATTGAAACATTGTAATCGTACATTTGTATGTGTGTTGTGGCATTGAACTTTAAGGTAAAATATAAAAAAAACAGGGAACAGTATAGAAAAAAGAGATTACTTATCGTAGGTTAGATGAAAATGAAAAATTGGGAAACTTTACCCTAGAATCGGCTTGAAACGGTTGTGAGATCCTATCATGGCAAAGAAAAAAAGTATATATATTTATGTATATTTAAGTATTATATACACAGGATGGCTTCAATTGGACAAACAGTATTTATGCTTTGCATACATGCTCAAACAGATGTAAAATTAATATTTAAAGTGTGAAATTTACAATTATTTTTGCTCATGTATGTATCTGATTATTTTTACGAAAATACTATATTTTTATTTCTATTTGTTGTTTTTGTTGTGGAGTTGAGTAAACACAAAGGTTCCTTTTTTCTTCAGGGCATATGCATTGAGAAGAAATTTCCCAAATTGAGAAAGATAACAAATTATATACCTGAACTTTATAGTCTGGTAGTTATATTATTGAAATAAATATTTCAAAGTAATTTGTAGATGTTTTATTTCTTTTTTAACTGCATAATTTCAGGCTATAAGGCCTGGAATTATATAAGACACACAAAAAGTGCCTTACTAGAATTAATTTCATATAGATTCAACAAGATGAGAATTTATATCAATGATTCACTGTTTCAGTTTTAATTTGTTCAAATTTCTTATTTTGTTGAGAATTAAAAATTTTCTGGCAATAGGTTTGGCACACTAAGTCTGAGCTATAAATTTAAATTCGGGTTCGAATCCTGGCGGAGAATATTAAAAAAATATATATAAAGGGTGTTTTTTTTTCGAAGTATATAACTTTAAGTTGGCATTACTGTTCAAGATGGCGACCGATTTAACAGCTGTCAAGTGTCTCAGTTTGGTTTGGCAATTCATCATGACTAGACTCACGTCTGAACAACGCTTGCAAGTAGTGCAATTTTATTTCGAAAATAATGGTTCTGTGCGGAATACGTATCGCGCACTACGTCCATTAGCGATGAAGCGCACTTCTGGTTGAATGGCTACGTCAACAAACAAAACTGCCGCATTTGGAGTGAAGCTAATCCTCAAGTGTATGTCGAAACACCGTTACATCCAGAAAAACTGACTGTTTGGTGCGCTTTTTGGGCTGGTGGAATCATTGGTCCGTACTTCTTCAAAAACGATGATGGCCAGAACGTTACAGTCAATGGTGATCGGTATAGAACCATGATTACTAACTTTTTCATTCCTGAATTGAACAACCATGATGTCCAGGAGCTATGGTTCCAACAAGACGGCGCAACATGCCACACAGCTCGTGCCAAAATCGATTTATTGAAAGATACGTTTGGTGACCGCCTTATTTCACGTTTTGGACCTGTGAATTGGCCTCCAAGATCTTGTGATTTAACACCGCTAGACTACTTTCTGTGGGGCTATGTAAAGTCATTGGTCTATGCGGATAAGCCACAAACTCTTGACCATTTGGAAGACAACATTCGCCGTGTTATTGCCGATATACGACCACAAATGTTGGAAAAAGTCATCGAAAATTGGACGTCCAGATTGGACTACATCCGAGTCAGCCGTGGCGGCGGTCATATGCCAGAAATCATATTTAAAATGTAATGCCACAAGATTATCTTGCGGATAAATAAAATTCATGTCAATCGAATAATCCATAGTTGCTTTATTGCAATTTAAAGTTCTATAGCTCTAAAAAAAACACCCTTTATAATAATTCCAAATTTTTTTCGGTTCAAAGAGAAAATAACAAACGATAAAATTTGCAGTGTTTTTAATAAATTCAGGATAGGTCTCAAGGAACTACAAATAAAGAATAAACACTCCTGTCCTTAATTTTTTCAAAATCGAAATACCAGATGTTGGTAATGATAAGTACAGAACCATAAACGATGCGGTTATGCAAGCCACAATGTTTGAGGACTCGGAACCACTTTGATAAACCATAATGCACCATACATCACCTACCATTCTATTCCATACTATACGAATGCAAGGCCTTCTGTAAATGAAGATCTCACTGAGCTTTTGTTGATTTTAGGAAATAATTCAAATAATAACTTATCAGATATTATTTAAAATTAGAATGTAAAAGATGTTTGCAATAAAATTTAGAATAAGTTTGAAGAGAAGAAGATTTGATTGATGGAAATTTCAAAATTGAGTGACAGTACCATAGACATTCCACAGACAAAAATTGAAGCATCGAATTGAGAAAGAAAGATTAAAAATCCACGATAGCGAGAAAAACATTAGAACAAGACGTCAATAAGAAAAATCAAAGAAAGGCAGAAGTGTAAAATTGAAGAAAATGAATATATAATTAGAAAATGGACTTGATTTTGATTCATGTTGATGGAAACGATAAATTGACTGATACCTACATCAAAGTATACAGAAATTCATAAGAAGATTAATTTCAAGAATTTTTAAGATAAGTGATTTTATTGTTTTGTTGTTTTTGTGAATCTAACTGAGAACGAGTTTATTGGATCGTAATATCAATTTTAAATTAAAATATTCTATTCTAAAATTAAATATAATATAGACGATCCACAACGGTTGAAAAATACATATTTTCAAATTTCGATGAAGTACAGCAATTATTGTAAAAAAAAATCACATTCGCGAAGTCGTGCTATCCACATCTGCAAAGATTCGATCCATCAAAAGAGATAACGTACTTCTTGGAGTGTGAAATCGCATCTCTTTTATCTTCAACATATCTGTACCATCGACCATTCAATGGGCAACGTACCTCTACCATCTGCTTCTATCGGTCCTTGAACACATTTCGTGATTCTTCACCTAGCTTTTCGAAATTCGTGACAATCGACAATGGATTCATGCGCTCCTGAAATCATCCCAAAGTCACGTGTCTTCATTATTAACGCTAATTAAAACAGTCTATTTCTACTATGCGTTACCAACTATGATTTATGGAAGAGATATGCTTACAACAGATTGAATGCCTTTCAACTTATTTTCGAAACTTTCTTCACGAATGCGGTTTTAGTGAACTTTTACCTGCTTTCAACAAAGAAAAAATTCGATAAAAGGAGTCGTGAGCTTTTGAACACTCGCCATTCTTGCGCATATTACGCTTCGAAGTATGGAACTGATGTAGGTAATACCTGAGTAACAAAAAATGTGATTCATTATGAATTTCATTGTCGATTATTTCATTTAGATGAGAAGTTTTATGATGAAATGATCCTCCTGATATTTTAGCATGAGTATTCGAGTGATTTTTTACATAAATAAACCAAAATTCAACCTTTTCGGAATGGTAGTTAAAGAAATATGGGATAATACAGGGTTTTTCAATAAGAGGTTTCATTTTGAATATACCTCTCGCTGGACAGCTATCACTTTTGAAGCTGATAAAATTTAATATTTGACAAGTAAAAGATACTCCATTACTAAAAATTGAATGATACACGCTTCAAAAACGCATTTGAATTGTTAAAATTCACTACGAAAATTTGCAGTCACAGTTCGCAAAACTAAATTTGAGCTATTGGGACAAGTTACTGATGCAAAGAATCGAAACCGTGTGCGTCTCTCAAGTACAACTCAAGAATGATTGTTGAAAAGCCTCTACATCCCCATCTTGTCACTGTTTGTTGCGGTTTTTGAGCTGGTGGTGTGAGTGGATCTTACCAATTCGAAAATGAGGCTGGTAGAACTGTTACGGTGAATGGATTACGCTACCGCCTACCGGGCTATGATTGATGGTTTTTATGGCCTTAATTGAAGGATTTTGATGACGATTTTATACTAGATTCTTTATAATCTTCGCCGTTTTCTTTTTCGTATTGAAAATGTAGTCTTCTAATATTTTTGTAGGTTATTCTGTATTTGTTTCTCGATCTAAGGAGAGATTTTCGTTCAGCAGAAACTCCAAAAACTGATTTTACCTGTTGTTATTTTCGTGGTAATTTAAGGCACCAGTTTTGTATATCTTGTTCTTAGTGGTAAGCAAATATTGATTTTACAGACACATATCAATCAGCAAAGTATTACTTTTCCTACCTAGGCAGCAAAGTGATTATTCTCAATGCGAATAAAACATTCGACATTTTCTGACAATCAATATTTTTTGCCACCTTTCTTATTTTTGGAGGAGTAAGGACTTCTAAGAGGCTACCACTGTCCATAATATAAAAATATCCGATATTTTTCCAAAAAACTGTCAGATATTCAAATAAGTTGTCAAATTATAATTATCATGGATATATACATTTCCATAGCAACCAACCATTCCAACAATTGCGATATCTATCAAATTTCGTTTTAATTTATCACAACAGGAAGAAAAAAAGATTGTGGGAGTTGTCATAATTTGCAAATTCAATATCCTACATATATCATTACAAACAATCGAAAAAAACTTATACATATGTTTAACTCGGCAGCAAAAGTAGATTGACTGTCTTGGCTTAACTATCTTAACTATCAGCCTCGGCAGTCAATCTAAAACTTTGCTTCCTAGTGAAAGAATAGATATTTGTTTCACTAGGCAGCAAAGTACTAGATTGACTGCCGCAGCTGATAGTTCATAGCCGAGCTTAGCGAGGCTATGCCGCTTTGAGCTTTGCTGCCGAGTTAAACCTAATTTTTTTTTCTTCGATTGTTTATAATGATACCTGTAGGATATTGTAATTGAGAATTATTACAATTCCCACAATCTTTTTAGTTTTCCTGTAGTGATAAATTAAAACGAAATTTGATAGAAATCACAGTTGTTAGAATGATTAGTTGTTATGGAAATGATAATTATAGTTTGACAATTTATGGAATATCTGACAGTTTTTTAGAAAAATATCAGATATATTCATATTATGGACAGTGATAACGACTTATGGTGGATTTATGCACCAGTCCTAAGAACTAAGATTATAATAATAATCTTTATTTCTTATGTTCAATATACACAGCGAGAGCATACAACAAAAGAAAACCTAAGAACTTAGAACTAAGAATTGAACGCTAACAAATCAATGAGGGCGTTTATGCACGTTTCCTAAGAACTAAGAACTAACACTAGCAGGCCAACTGTTAACTAAGAACTAAGGGCTCAGGTAAAATATAGCGCCGCATAGAATTTCAATATTAACGAGTACCAGTTTCTATCATTTTATGTTCCGTTATTCGTGTTTATCGATGAAAAGTATTAGGTGTATAGAAAAAATTAAATTTAATTTTTTCACAATAAATATCAAAGTCAAACATCAAAGTATAGCACGTGCGCATGCCTCAACTAAGAACTAACAAGAGAGTGCATAAACTCCACTCAATTCTTAGGTTTAGTTCTTAGTTCATAGTTCTTAGTCCTTAGTTCTTAGGTACGGTGCATAAATCCACCATTAGAAGTACTTATTTCTCCAGAAATAAAAAATGTTTATTGTCAGAAAATGTCGAATGCTTTATTCTCATTGAGAATAATCACTTTGCTGCCTAGTCAGGAACGTAGTTACTTTGCTGCTCAAGGCAGGAAAAATAAATCTTTGCTGATTGATACGAGTCTGCAAAATCAATATTTGCTGTCAATCGGAGAAAAATAAAATTATTCTGAAGCGATCTTCAATTGACTAATCGACAAATATATCGCCTCTGTAGAGCAAAAAAGGACCAAGCGCCAAATATAAGTTGGAAAATTCGGTATTTCTGATATCTGAGCTCCTGTACAATTCTGTATTTTGCGCTTGGTCTTTTTTTGCTTTACAGAGACGATATATTTGTCGATTAGTCAATTGAAGATCGCATCAGAATAATTATTATTCTTCTCCGATTGACAGCAAATAGATATTGATTTTGCAGACACCTATCAATCAAAAAAAAAATTTACTTTTCCTGCCTTGGTTCCTTTTTGTTTTACAAAGGCAATATTAATTTTCAAAGCTATCGTGAATTTAGGAAATTTCAAAATCATATCGCTGAATAACCAACTTGTTGGTTTTGCCAGCTTGCATGTTTTATCGCTAAACGTTGAAGGAGTGAAATAGTCAGCTAAAATAAACCAAACGACCAATTTGACAGGATCAATTCCGGATCGAGGAACCTTCATCTACTCGCCCTCCACGAACCCAAACTTCCCAATCCCACATCTCCATCCTTCATCTCTCATCTCTCTCCACCCCATCCAACCTCACCATCTACCCTCTCGCTCCCCCTACATTCGCCGCCCGTCTCTGCCAACACGCGACCGTGCTGTCGGTCCATCAACCAATTTTCCCCATCCATTCGTCCGGTGTTCACGGTCGCGGCTAGCCATGGAACGTGCTTTCGCGTAGCGCGAACAGTGAACTCGCCCGATTTGTTTACGTTAGAGAAAAATCGCGTTTTCGCGTACCGGCCAGTGTTGCACGTCTCGCGGGTGTGCGATGTGACAGTGACAATAATCCTGGTTCGCGGCAGCCGACAATGAGCATGAGGGAGGCTCTCATCGACGAGGATGACACGTGGGAAGATTTCTGGGGTGAGTTTTCGGGGAAGTAAGGTCGGGGGCGGCGGCGGCGACCTTGAAAGCGGCGTGTGCGAATCGATTTGGGGAATTGGGGCGACCTTCTGGATGAAGATTTAGGGGTGTTGAATGTTTGATCTGCGGGATGTTGAGGGTGGCATCTAGGATGTTGTGTTTGGCTGGGTTTATTTGGTTTCTGGTGATGCAATATCTATTTTTGGGGGACGAAAGCTATTCCTGCAACGGTAGTTTGTTTACCTACAAACACAGGGTGTTCCTGAACGAAGAGATTGAATTTTAAAAGGATATTAACGTTAGTCAATAACGCAGGAAGTTATTGGCAAAAAGTTTACATTATGAACAGTCCCTCAAATTGAGAAGATTTAAGAGTATAATATCTAATCGTCTTCTATTTTGGAATTTGATGTGATTTTTTCAACATCAATGTGGGTAAATTGAAGACTTTTTTGTGGTTGATTCGAGTTTATGTTTTACCCAAATTATTGTTATGTTCTTCATGATATGTTATTACCAGAAAGGTTGTTGATATATATTTTTATGTAACATTTGAATCTATAAATAAATAGGTAGAAATTCACTGATCTGTCAAGATTCTGGAAAGAAAATTGAGAGTAAGATTTAATAAAGTTTTAAAAAAGGTCCATAACGTCAATGCTTCTAAATTAATTTATACAAATAGTTTATTTCATTTAATTATGACTTTCCATCAAGTAGGGACCCCATCCTTTAAATATTTACTGTTGTCTTCGTGACCAAAATATAAATTTTGTGATGTCGTGCTCAATTTGGTAAGCAAAGAAATTTTTAATTCAACACTAGGTCTGTCTTTGAAAAACTGTAGCTCCTCAGTGTAGGTACATTTTAACTTTCGTGTTTATATTTTCGAATGTACCTATTGTATAATATCGTATCAAAAGTTTATACCTTCATTATGAAGCCGAATATGAAGCACATTATCAAATTTATGAAATTCGAAGGAAGAGTTACACGTTTCCAAAAATGAGACAAATTCTAGTTATTTGTTTTACTAGGCACCGAGTGCCGAGTTAAACATATAATTTCTTCTTCGATTGTTTATAATGATATATGTAGGATATTGTATTTGCAAATTATTACAATTCCCACAATCTTTATATTTTTCCTGTAGTGATAAATTAAAACGAAATTTGATAGAAATCGCAATTGTTGGAATGGTTGGTTGCTATGGAAATGTATATGTCCTTGATAATTATAGGTAGTTTGACAACTTATGAAATATCCGAGGAAATATCTGACAGTTTTTTGAAAAAATATCGGATATATGCATTTTATGGACAGTGATAGCGACTCAGAAGTACCTACTTACTCCTCCAGAAATAAGGAAGGTGGCAAAAATATTGATTGTCAGAAAATGTCGAATGTTTTATTCGAATTGAGAATACATAATCACTTTGCTGCCTAGGCAGGAAAATTAATACTTTGCTGACTGATATGTGTCTGCAAAATCAATATTTGCTGTCAATCGGAGAAAATTTTTTTCAAATCTTCTTCTTCTCAAATCTTTCTCAAATCTTTTCTTGAAATTGCAGACGCTTGAAGGAATGACATTTATGATCATGTTCTACCAATACAAAAAAGTGATAGCCGCCTACTATAGATTTTTTCGATTCATTCTGTTCATGCAAAATGATGTCTTTCAATGTTTCAATGCCAAAATGAACCATTCAGTTCCGCTCTAAACTCAGTTTAACATTCTTTCGTATAGCAGAAATTATCTTGATATGAAGACGATGCTCCGTCTAGTTTTCTTCAGAAAGGACACCATTTTCGAGGTTCTATTTCAGGAAACGAATCAACACAGATACAGATTTAGGCTCCTAGCAACTGGTTCAGAATCTTATCTGTGTACCTCTAGCATGTCTTAATTTTAACGAGGAACCTTGAAGTTTCTATTTGTCTCACTGTGTTATGTAATTCTAACGATGAACATTAAAGATAGTCTATATTTATTCTTAATTTTCACGGTTTTCCTTTTAGGAATGGAGAATCAAAAGCATTCCACAACATTATTTGCTAAGTATGGAATAATTTTATCATATTCAATTCAGGATCAAGTTTATTATTCGATTCAGTTGATTAATTGCATTCTAGAAACATTCGTTCTAAATTCTACGTTTATATAGGGTGTTTTTTTTCGAGGTATATAACTTTAAGTTGGTATTTCTGTTCAAGATGGCGACCCATTCAACAGCTGTCAAGTGATTTATTCTCAGTTTGGTTTGGCAATTCATCATGAATAGACTCACGCCTGAACAACGCTTGCAAATAGTGCAATTTTATTTCGAAAATAATGGTTCTGTGCGAAATACGTATCGCGCACTACGTCCATTTTATTTTGTTTAGCGATGAAGCGCTATGGTTGAATGGCTACGTCAACAAACAAAACTGCCGCATTTGGAGTGAAGCTAATCCTCAAGTGTATGACGAAACACCGTTACAACCAGAAAAACTGACTGTTTGGAGCGCTTTATTGGCTGGTGGAATCATTGGTCCGTACTTCTTCAAAAACGATGATGGCCAGAACGTTACAGTCAATGGTGATCGGTATAGAGCCATGATTACTAACTTTTTCATTCCTGAATTGAACAACCATGATGTCCAGGTGCTGTGGTTCCAACAAGACGGCGCAACATGTTACACAGCTCGTGCCACAATCGATTTATTGAAAGACACGTTTGGTGACCGCCTAATTTCACGTTTTGGACCTGTGAATTGGCCTCCAAGATCTTGTGATTTAACACCGCTAGACTACTTTCTGTGGGGCCATGTAAAATCATTGGTCTATGCGGATAAGTCACAAACCCTTGACCATTTGGAAGACAACATTCGCCGTGTTATTGCCGATATACGGCCACAAATGTTGGAAAAAGTCATCGAAAATTGGACGTACTGATTGGACTACATCCGAGACAGCCGTGGCGGTCATATGCCAGAAATCATATTTAAAATGTAATGCCACAAGATTATCTTGCGGATAAGTAAAATTCATGTCAATCGAATAATCCATCGTTGCTTTATTGCAATTTAAAGTTCTATAGCTCTAAAAAAAACACCCTTTATAATCGAACTATGACTGTAGATATTTGAATCTGAAAATTGATACTTTTGACATGTGGTATTAATGTTTTGTCTGACCAAATTTTCGTCAAATTACTATGTAAAAGCTTTATGCCTCAACTACACTATATAATGAATAAAATCTCTTCTTTTTTGATAGAAGCATTTAAATTAGCGAACATAGAACCATATTTAACATCAAAAGCCACTTTGACATTTAAACATAAACTCGAACATGAAGGAATGAGAAAATGATAAATGAAAATCGTAGAATAATAAATTTTTCTGGAAATCTTTCAGAAGGTTATATTTTTTTTTAACGAGAGATAAAATAGATAGGTAATTGTGGGAATCTCCATATTTTACCCAACCAAAAACGAAAGCTATAAAAAACAAAACACTAATCTTTTGAGTATCTCCCGACCCGTCTATTCTTCAAAGAATCTCTAAGAGTTTTTATTGTAAGCCATGATAAGGTGGGACGATGAACACTTGTGTTGCACCAAAGGCTCATCATCATGAAAAAGATATTAACTATATTTCATATTACGCTTCTATATACCAATCTATGCAGTCATGTAATAGCCTTAGTTAACACGCCAGACTTGAAAGATACACGGTTCATCAACTTGCACGCTGCATACATCCAGAGATGAGGAGAGGGTCGATTTGAACATATGTAAACTATCGTGTAAAAGTTAATGAGTAATCCGAAGTAACTACTACCCACTTGATTAATGATTCTCAGACGGGAGTCGAAAAATATGGATTCTGAAGAGAAAATACCATCGGGTTTGAGAGATGAGAAAAGTATTAACTTGAAATCGGAAGCGTTTGTGCGCTTGTTTCAGCTCTTAGTCGTATAATTTTTTCGAAAATTGTGAATCTTTAAACCGTTGTTTTACAATAGAATGTTAGGTTTCTGATCGATCGTGCCTAAGAGTTGCAAGGAAACATGGCGACCTATGAAAATATTGATTTACGTGATAATTTCAACACAATGTTATTTACCTTTCAAAAGTGGTACCTACCAGTCACTACTCCTATATCATGTAAATAATAATATACACTGCGCAAAAAAATTAACGCACATTGTGAAAATCTCAATTTTAATGAAAGTTAACAGTATATTGACTTCGTAACTTATTTTTTATGTTCTCTCGGAAACGTTTTGAACGAAACAAGACACATTAAATGGAAGAAAAATTCAGGATTTCACCGAATCTTATGTGAAAGAAAAGAAATAAACAATTTTCAAAATACTGGAATGCTGATAAGTGATTTTATACTTGGTATTTCCACCCCTTGCGTTAATTACAGCTCGGCAACGACGGTTCATACTCAAAATGAGTGATCTTAAAATGTTCTGGTCTAATCCTTCCCAGATTTCTCTGAGTTAGATTCCTAAGTCATTAAGAGTAGCTGGATGATTTTCTGAACTTCTCAGCTTTCTATTGAGGTTGTCCAAAACTTGCTCAATCGGATTGAGATCTGGACTTCTTGCTGGCCATTCCATTCGAGAGACTTCAACCTCTTCAAGGTACTCCTGAAGGATGCGCGCACGATGGGGTCTGGCATTATCGTCCATAAAAATGAAATTTTCACCAATGTATGGGGCAAATGGCACTACATGCTCTTCAAGAATGTTCCTTATATACCTATCAAATTCGAAAACGAGCGAAGAAGGATCGAGTTTTCAAACGCTTGAGTGTTGGAATTGCCTTCTGCAACGAGTATTAGACGATGTTTTCCCTATTTCAGTCAAGTTTTATGACATATTGTCGAAATTCAATGAAAAATTCAGATAAAATATCCTAGTGACATTTGTATTGCATCTTGGCAGTTGGTGTGACTGTTACGAAAATTGACAGATTACGGAATTTGAATTTGAATCGTACATTTCGAGTTTTCAACTAATTTATAATTACGCATTAAATTCGTGAATTATGTATGATGAAATCGATTTAACATCAACAGAATTAAAAGAAATTGCGAATAATTAACTAACTAAAATAACTAAATCCCAATTATATTACATTGACAATTGACGTGTGTTGAATTTTGATAGGATTGGAAGTATGGGTAGAGAACCACAAAACGAAAAATATAACTGAAAACAATGGTGTAATGAGTTCATTACAGCACTGTTTTAAGAACTGTATACGATACTGAAATAGAGAAAATTCATTTTGAAATTTGCCTCCAATACGACGAATAGTGAATCAATTAACTCATATTAACTAAATAACATCGTCCATGAATTCTTTTCAAATTTCTTTCAGTATTCACAAACGAGTACTGGTTTTGATAAAACAATTTCTAAACGTTGTTGAAGCGTGTATCTTACCATGACTAAAAGGCATAACCTACTAAACACAAATGATATAAGAAATGTCAAAAAATAATACACAGTGTTGCCATTAGAACCATTTCAAATGGAAATTCCTATTCCTATTGAAAAACCCTTTAGAAAGCATTCCCAAGTAATTCCAATATGGAAACCGAAAATAGGGCAAACAAGAGGTGAAGTGGGGAGGGTTAATTTATCCATTTCAGCCAACCCTCTGTTTCAACCAGAATTCTAAAAGCTTAATGAAGGGTAAACATATCAAGAGGTCAACAACACAATACATTCATTTAAGCTCATTTTAGGGGATTATTTTGTAATAGGAGTGGCCCCTTCGTCGAATTCTATTAAAGCTAAATCGAGCTAAATTGAACTGATTAAATTATAATTAGTTATTAGTTGGTCTACGATCATGAATAGAAGTTTTAACACGCTTGACATTGGTTTGATGAACTTAGGAACTATTTTAATCGATTGAAAGCGTACATAGGTATAATATTATTATTTGATGTTGTAAATATTCGTTGATAGCTGTGAATTATACAAGCAATCAATCTCGAACGAATCAATTGTTATTTTCATACGGAATTATTATTGAAATTCAAGATTTGTTGGTTATAGTATCCGAAACATTCAATAAACATTAAACTTAGGCACTTCTTGATAGTTGATTATATGAAAGCGTGAAGATTAAAATCTTTATCGAATTATCTTTATCGAATTATGTTGATCATAATAATTATATATTACGAATGTATGAGTGAGCAAAGGCAACGTTGCATGTTATCTAAAAGTACTTTTACACGTGTAATATAAAGAATATGAAGAGTCAATGCTCAAAGTTCAAGTGTTCTGATTTGAATTGTAGCTGAATGGGGAAAAACACCAAAAAGCAATCAAAGAGCCACTGAACTAAGCGAATGCTACAAAATCAGTCCACTTAATGAAAATTTCTGACCACCCAATTGTTTTCCCTCTTCATTGGAGGAAAGGTCCACGACCGAAATACCCATTAAGTATTCCTTAACTTAAATACTGGTTCCCGATTTGAGGAACTGAATTATTGTGACCATTGTCCTCTGAGATAAAATGACACCTATATCTCTCCCACACAAGTTGGCCCACCTTGACTGCTGTAATTAGAAACCCAGGATACTTTTCCTATCAGATGATAAAGGACCTCATAAATTGCATGATTTATCTCTTTCCTCTCTTGAGGTAACTGGTTTTGGACTGCAATATTGATAGAAAAAAACACTCGGAATCCCATCAGGTGTTTTATCTCATCCCAGATAGATTCAGTATCCTTCTAATCGAACATTAGCCTGATTCCTCTGCCCATTACACGTGATTCCTAACCCTTTTCTCGAAGATCTAAGCTCGGATTTTATTTTTAGATCGAGAAAAGCGACTATCGACTAAAACTGGTTTATATACCCCGATTCTGAACGTCTTTTACTAGATGGATATCGCATTACAATGATTCTTGGGCATCTACCACTTTCTTGTCATGAATATTAATATCCTGGTGTTATTCCTTATGTAATTGATGCTCACAAATCTTTGGATTCGGAGTTAGGACCAAAAATAACAGGTCTGGAGTTCAGCGGTGAAAGAAAACCCACATTTATCGTTTTAAAGAATTCATTTACCCTTCAGATGACTCCTTGAGAATATAAGTTTGGCTTGAAAGTTCGTAGGCTAACATTGAAAAACTTTTTTTGTTAAAATTTTATTTTATTATTCATTATAATTGCCTTAAAGAGCGACACTACAATTCTAGCGGTCATACAATTTTCCGATAACATTTTTATAGATTTTTATTGTATTGTGCCTTTTCATAGAATTTGTTGAATGTTCAAAAAAATAAGAATTTAATGATGACCGAGAATTTGAGATGAAAGAGACAAAAAAAATATAAAATTATTGATCAAAACTACTGAAATTTTCAACCTCTCAAAAATTAAATAGCGATAGCAGACAATAAAAACGTCGATTCAAGACTTGTTGATTGCATTCAAAAAGCCATTACCCCTCAATTGAATGTTCCCTCGAAAAAAGTGAGCAATTTTCAACAGACTATATTTCTTAATAAACTGCTGATAGTTTTATAGATCCAATCTCATAA
Source organism: Harmonia axyridis (assembly GCF_914767665.1). Taxonomy (NCBI): domain Eukaryota; kingdom Metazoa; phylum Arthropoda; class Insecta; order Coleoptera; family Coccinellidae; genus Harmonia; species Harmonia axyridis. The sequence continues at coordinate 1,358,024 of NC_059502.1, forward strand.
CTTTACCACTTGAAGAATTCCATTATCGACAACGTAAAAGCTATCGCTTTAATCTCAACATTGACTCAAGTGTTTCATTTGATGGTTTATATCTTAACTTCGATAAAAAATTCTTGTGTTGATTGGGAGATCATTTAGATGAGTTTTATGATATTCCTTAACGTCTTCAACGATTGAAGGTTAAACTGAGAGCGACGAAAAATTGTTATCTACGTATATTTAACTTGGCAATCGAATTAAGTCAACATAACTTATATGAGGGAATTAACGTGTATCAGAAATTCCATTTCAATCAACAGAATAAATATTTTTCTAGCTTTACCGCGATCGTGAGTTCTAGGGAAATGTTATTCTTCTCTCTCCCTGTTTGTCTACCCCAAGGACAATCCTGCGACAGCCCTATGAATATCCCTAGCCAAGAGAGTAAAGCACGTGGACAACAGATGGCCAGGGGGTGGTATTTTAAGGGTTGAACGCTTAGCGAGCGATATGTGGTCTTCTGAACGCCACGTCCTTTGTTATCTTCTGTTGTTGATCAGGGTGCCTCGACTATATCTTCTTTAATTTACAGACAAAGGATAGGAAGAATTATTGACCTGTCTGCTTCTTGATAGGATAATTGAAATGAGGGATTAAATGTTACATTGGAGATGAGATGTTCCATCTTTTTCAGCCATTTATTTTGGATACGATAGAACTTTCTTGCCATATATATACTTCCAAAAATAAAAATTGTTTTTTCATTTATTATATTCCAAAATTTATAGAATTTCGAAAACTACGATTGAATAACTAAAGATGGACAAGGAGATAGATACCTGGATCAAAAGATTTATCACTTTCCGATGGCTCGTAGCCTCACAGTTCATGAAAATTCGAACTCGAAATATGAAAAAAAAAAGATAAAAATGAATATCTACTCAATAATTTTACGGAAATATTTGGACAAAAATGTTTCGGGTGAGATCGAAATTCGGCTAATCAGAGATCGTCAATTCTGGCATCGCTCACCGATTTTTCGTAGAGCTCACGGTTTCGAGAAAATTTGAAGTCGAAATTTCGAAAAAAATTTAATTTCCCCCCAAAAATCGTTATATCTCCGGAAATATTAGTCACACCCCCCTCAAAAATGATCGGTTTTCATAGATCAAGCTGTGATCCAAAACATATTGAGCTTTCAAGTCCGTATCTCACCTTACCTTTTAAATTTTCGTCAAAAAAATGTTTTTTAAGGTCCAGGTATCGAAAATTTGTGGCCAATTTTGCAATCTATAAATTTTCGGGTTTCTCCGAAATTAGACTCATTGATAAAATCGTTCATTCTAACACCGCTTACCGATTATTTGTAGATCTTACAGTTCATGAAAATTTGAACTCTAAATTTGGAAAACAACCGTAAAGATTGAATCTCTACACAATAATCGTTATAAAATGGCAACCTTATAAAAAGGCGACAAACGTACAGACTTGACATTGAGACCGATAATAAGCTGCAGCGCAATATTGAGACAGGCCACAAGGCGCCTTCATTCTTCCATGCCCATTTCCATGACTAACTGCAGACGCAACATACACTAAGATTTATTTGTGAAACAATGGTCGTCGCAATTCCTATTTCTAGGCATGATTTTTTCTAGCGTTTTTCGCAGTCAGTCTTTTACGTGACATATTAAAATACGGACGGTTGGAAATAGAGCGAGTTGATAAGCAGTTTCTCAATATTTCACGTCTGGGGTGTATATATTTCGTTTGGCTTATCGTCGTTCAAACAATAGGGATTAAACTGTGTACTTTCATGTGTAATAGCGCAGTATTGAGTAATTTGTGTGGTTGTTGCGCATATGAAATGTCTCAAGGCTAAGGGAAAATGTCTAGAAAAACCAAGCTCGTAAAGAGGTTTTGGTAGTAATAGTAAACGAATTATACCAAGATATTTCTCCTTTAGATATATACTATTCTCTAATTCTGTGGCAATTCCATTCATTCTGCCATATATTGTAAAACAAAAACGTGCGAGAATATCTCAGTTTCACACAAATTTGTTGTATATTTTATTATTATATGGTGGTAATCGGAAATCTCCTGGAAAACTGTTCTGCCAACCAACATTTTTCAATGCAAAACTTACTAAACTAAGAAAATATTGGTTAATACCTGTCTCATTCTACCTATCTCATTCTAACACTAGTTCATTCAAAAATTCGTCACTCGTTTGCTCGTTTTTGAATTTTGGACACGTGGAAGAATAGCAGTGCTTTCTGCAATTGTATTATAAAATACTATTCTGAATAAAGAGTTTCCTAGAAAACGTTCTCACTTTTGTTTCACTCAATTTAGGCTTTAAATGCCATACTGACATTTGATTTAAAATTATCATGCTACGATCATCAATTTTGATGAGAAAGGTCAACTGTCACAATGAAGATAAGCCAGATGGCTTTTAAATGAATATTTTCCATATATGATATTTTGAATGCACTTGACGTGGCAATGAGGTAGCTAATTGCTCAATTTATTACTTCCAAAAGGAGTATGATCTTATGGAGAATTGCACTGGCCGATTGGAATATAACTTACCAAAACTTCTAAATGGGCTATCGAATAGTAAATGGTGAAAAGTTTCATTGGAAAAAAGATCGACAAATTCAAATGCAACAGTTGACAGCCTTCTCTTGGTTACGTTTCCCATTTTGGGAAAAATAAATGTTGTATAAAACCATCCTTCTAGGAATAAATCAATATTAAAATGTACATCTGCGAAAAATATTGAAAGGATCACGAAAAAACTCAATGCCATTAGTGAAATAGCTCAAAAAGCAACAAAATTGAATGATACAATCGAGAAATTTTGAATTTTATAAATTTAGTGGTAACCATATAAGTATTCGATCGAAATTGGAGTTTTGTAAGGTGAATGTCCATTCTCATGCATGAACCGCTAAAAAGTAATCTCAATTAAAAACCAAATTTACAGATTTCCCAAGACTCGACACATCAAAATACCCACATGCATAATAAACGCAACGAAACATCAAAACCCTGCCGACCTTGAACAGAATTCAAAACTCTCCTTAAAAGTCGAAAGATCGCATCGCAAACATCGGACACTTTTTTTTTAACTGGGTTACCATTCCGCACGCGCCTCGAACGAACGTGTTAACCCAAAAGAGACCGGTCATTTTTATTTATTTTAAAGTCGGTGAAGATCCAAGAGCCAAGAATCCAGTCTGAGGCATTTAAAAAGTCGACGGGCATCTGTAAGGTCCGGAACTCAAGATCGATCACGTGGCATGAGGCGTCTGTTGCACGTGAAAATGCTATTTTTGGAGAGACGTGTCTAGGTAGGAGATCCTTTTAGGATACCTTGAATGCCTTGGCGATATGTTCCTTCTCATTCCTGATTTCTTCCTTTTCGCTTTTTGCTACACGTTTTTCTAGAGAGGCTTTTTTCTGGCTCTTCCAGCGAGATTATGTCTCATATTAGGCCAATTGAAAAGTCCCCGGTCTGTTCCACAGATGACGGTGTTAGTATTAAATCCATATGAGTTGTTTGAAGTTGTTTAAGTGCAATAAACCTGAATTTTTGCGTCGATATATGACAATGGATGAAACATCATTTCACTCCGGAGTCCAATTGACAGTCAGCTAAGTGGACTACACACGATGAACCGAATCCATAGCGAGGAAAAACACAACAGTCAGCTGTCAAGGTTATTGCATCAGTATTCTGGGATGCGCAAGGTATAATATTCATTGATTACCTCCAAAAGAGCCAGACCATCAACAGCGATTATTATGTAGCGTTATTGGATCGTTTAAAGGATGAAATCGTTAAAAAACGGCCACATTTGAAGAAAAAAAAGTTCTTTTTCATCAAGACAATGCGCCGTGTCAGAAAACAATGACAAAATTGCATGAATTGGGCTTTGAATTACTTCTGCATCCACCGTATTCGCCAGATCTGGCCTCCAGCGACTTTTTACTGTTCTCAGACCTCAAAAGAATGCTCGCTGGAAAAAAATTAGCGCCAATGAAGAAGTAATCGCCGAAACTGAGGCCTATTTTGAAGCGAAAGACAAATCGTACTACAAAAATGCTATCGAAAAGTTGGAAGATCGCTATAATCGCTGTATCGCCCTCGAAGGCAACTTTGTTGAATAATAAAACCGAATTTTGCAAAAAAAAAATGTGTTTTAGTATGGTGCACCGGGCACTTTTCTATTGGCCTGTTATTATAGATGATAGAAAATATTCTCTTCCCAAAACGTTGTTCAAGAGATCGTCAACTTTCTCATTTTTATTTAGATCAAGAAAAATATTTTCTCTCACATACAAAGAGTTAAAAGCTAGCTGGAGCCATTCGAAAACCTTGAGTTGATCCATTTAATTAAAGCTCAAGCAGCATAAGCAGTAATGGGCTTGATGCATTCATGTTACGTAAATTCCTTAACCCATTACTAACCTCAAATTTCCATAATACTCCAATTTCAAGTATTTTCAGGAGAAAGTGTAGTCTATCGATGAGTTATGGCCCATCAGGTGTGAAATTGATGGATGTGGTTTTCAATACAGCCTATCTGTATGAATAATTGACCCATAATGAGCCTCTACTTGGGATGTAATTACGCTCAAGGAATTGTTCGTTAAAAACGCCTGGATGAATTATTATCCAGTTCGTTGACGTTGAAGTTTTACAGTTGTTTTCAGAGCCGTACCTCAAAAAGGAACATGCACTTTTTGCGCGTTTCAGAGGTTATCCTTGTGACCATCCCATAACACATTTTTTTCTGAATTAGACTTCAGAATCGATTTTGGAGCATTGGCATATACCTCATCTTTAACGTAGCCCCAAAATGAATAACTAAAGGTGTTAAATCACAAGATCTCGGTGGCCACAATTGGCCACAAGTGTCAATGTTTGAGGTGATTACAATTGATCACCTCAAACATTGACACTTTGAGGATGGAGAGGCGTTTGAATATTCATTCTTAGATTTTATGAGCCTCAAATACATCAATTTTGCTCTTTAACGTATAGCCTCTGCGGTGAAAATGGACCTCATCACTGAAGATGACTTTTCGATAATTATTTTGATGTATTTCAAGGACCCAATCAGAGTAGATACGACGTTGTTGGATATTGAAGCCTTTAGACCTAAGTTTCGTGCAAAATACGATATAATGTTGTTTGTGGAATGCCTATTTCCCAAGATCGACGAGAAATCGATAAAACTGAGTTTTCCTCAACACTACGGACAATACGCTCTATTAGTGATGACGTCACACACCGCCATTTTAGTTCTCCTGTCAGTGTTCGGAATCCAAACAAACAAATTGTCATTCAAATTAGTACGTTGTCGTTAAAGAAATTGGCTTATTTTGATAAATAAGATTATTTAAGGAATGATTTTACTATTAATTGATAGACAGAAGGCACGAGATTAATGCCAGTAAGTTCGAACTTGCAGTTCAACTAATAAACACGGCTTTTTACAAAATCTGGGGAATGATACAGAATTCAAACTTACTGCTATTAACCTCGTTCCTTCTGTCTATCAATTAATACTGAAATCGTTCCTCAAATACTCTTATTTATGAAAATAAGCCAATTCCTTCAACGACACCGTACTAATTTGAATGACAATTTATTTGTTTGGATTCCGAACACTGACAGGAGAACAAAAAAAAAAAATATGGCGGTGTGTGACGTCACACTAATAGAGCGTATAACAGCAAAATTCTAAGTAATTGTTGAGCGACGCACACGGCATCGATTTCACAACTGTCGGCCAAGAAGGTGCTTCACGACGTCCCAAAAGTGCTTTAGCTTTGCGAACTGCAACTGCAAAATATCGACCAATTTCATAGAGAATTTTAACAATTTCAAAGCGTTGTTAAAGCGTGTAATGGCGTAGTTTTTGTCAAAATCAAAAAATGAAAGCTTCAAAAGTAACAGCTGCCCAGATATAGAGCTATTCAAAAACCTCTTATTGGAAACCCTTTCTTACGCTGCTCAAGTGACGTTAAGTAAAAAGGCGCCTCTACTAAGCGTCAACTTAGAAGTTCTTAGATCCGTACTTTCAGCTGCAGATTCACCAGCTGATCCAACAATCAAACAAAGGTATTTCTCCAACTGTTAGAACCGCCAAATTCCTCTCTTTCGCCTCAGGTGGAATTTCTACATCTCATTCAATAACGAAGCTCAATTTTCGTGTAAATCGACAGCCGAAGACCGGCCCACAAGGTCTACCTGCAGTACCACGCAAGTAGCAACTGCCCACAACCCGCCAATATGTTCGTGCAGACACCTAGCAGAGCGTTTCTCTAACTGTAAATCAATAAAGCAGCTCGTTCTGTGTCAACATCCCAGCGCAATATCGAGAAAAAATGCCCATTGAACCATTTGAAAATGTTATTTTACTTGCAATGTTAATTGCGCCAAACGCCATATGGTTGGCCGTGAACGAGTCGCGGAGGTAAAGTGCTCTGCAAGTTGTGCAACAACTCGACAAAGTGGGCTTGTTCTCAGCGCGGTGAATGGGGCCTTAGAGGTGGATTATATTCGGAGGTGATTAACATGTTTATTGATTCTCTCGATTTCGTGTTAAGATGTTCGAGATACGTTGGGTGTCCTAATAACGATGATCTGTTTTGGAAATGTCATATAGGATGGGTAAAAATGCCATAAGCTGTCAATCTTGACAAGTACCTTAGAGTAATAAACATAGATAGAGGGAGTATACATGTCCCCAACATGGTTAAATTACGTTGTCGGATTGTGATATATTTTCAAATCCACAATTTTAATATATCGTTATGAATGCATATCATATTGAATGAAATATACTTATTTGAGTGATTCGCGATTAAAAAATTTGGATACTTGGAATACGATATTTTTACTAAATGTCGAATTTATAATAAGAAAATATTTATTATTTTCTGTATCTACCTGCTGAAATCCAAGGTTTGGCAACTTTTGCTCTCCTAGTGTCATCGGTTGTTTCACGTCGTTTGGCGCGCTTGAAGTTTGTTTTCTGAATTTCTGATATATTTAGGTATTCATTTCAATATATTTTGAATCAATATGAAACCTTGATTACCTATGGAACATAAGAAGTGCGTTCTTTATGGAGAAACTCGCGAATTGATTGAAATATCGTATCACTGATATGTTTTCATTTCCGCGCGCTTCATGTCAAATTCGATAGCTCATGTTGGGGACAAAATTTTCTTACTGAAAATGACATATGCTCCCTCTATCTATGTTTATTACTCTGAGACAATTACTGTTTGGCAATTTATCATGACGAAGCTGCAAACTTCCATATACGTATAGACAAAAAGTAATAGAAATGCTCTTAGTTCTCTTTCGAGGAATATTATTAACTGAAAGCCTGAATTAAGAGAAATATTGACCTATTTCAATCAACCTCTGTTACCACATTCTGGGCATCTGCTCTCTGAACACTGGTGCATCATCGTGCTGATACCACATATTTTCAACAATGTTTAGCTCAAGAGTCTAGACCATTAATGAAGTTGAAAAGGTTGTGCACCAAAAAATTTTCATACACATTTGCATTCAAACGATTATTTATCATATTTACTTGCTTCAAATCATTCTTGTAATCCCATCCCGAACGTGGACACTAAAACTTTACTACAATCGTATTGGTTCTTAGTGAAACAAGCCTCGTCAGATCAGTCAGATGACAAAAGAAATAAATCTTTCTATTTTGTGACAAAATTCTAGTTGTGTTAGCAACTAGTATTTTCTTTATGATTCAAACATGATAATAAATGACATAATATCTCAAAATCCTGAATCGGACCTATGTTTATAAGAAGTAAAATATTCAGAAACAGCACAAATATCATCTTTCAAAGTTTCAAAGCTGACATTGAAACATTGAACTTATTGAATACCTTGTTTATAGAAAATTTGAAAAATTTCCTTTTCGAAAACAAAATCTAAAGAGAGCCAGGATAGGTACTCCTAATTTATTATCGATTGATACGTCAATAAAAGGTACCCCTCCCTTTCCCACACCATGGTTACTATGGTGATAACTATGGTGAGGGGAAGGGAGGTTACCGATTATTAACGAATCTCAACACACTACAAAATTTTCGATATACCACTAGCCTTTATCTCGAAATAATGAATCGAAATGTGAAGTGAAAAAAAGCAATTTCATATTGGACTTATTGTTGCCTTCTGGATTTATATCATCACGTAATTATCACATATGGAGCAAATATTTGGCAACAAATGGTTGATACGGTTATTGCATCTGATATCATATCCACTCAGCTTACAATAAAAAATCGATACATCTCTCGCGTGGATAAAAATCGATAACAATGTGTCCAGTTGACTTGCACCTCGATTGTCTCCAGTAGTTACGTTATGTTTGGTCTGTTATTTCTTTCGTCTCAAACGATGAAGGCTGCCTTCGTGGCCGTATCAAGTTTACCATTATGTGACTATATCCAAAACAATTAACTGTGGAAATAGGATCTGGATGGATGGTATTTTGTTACACCTTCCTCAACACACGGGTCGATATAGAGTACGAAAATTGGTCGGCAAACTGTAACTTTTCCATTGCAAAATTCGTTGTGAAAGAATTTTTTGCGGTTTATTGAGTCTGGAATGAACCCCTAAGCAAAAACAGCGTTTAAAAGAGGGATCTCTGAAGATTTTCTAATGATTCCGAAACGTTCTGACCTCAACAAGTAAACATTTTTCAAGACATTTGTTTATCAAAAATTTATTGACAGACTATGAGTTGAGATATTTTATGGAAGTCTTCAATTTTTCTTTTCATTTTTGAAAATAATATCATATAATTTCATCTCGCAATTCAGGAAAAACAAAATGAAGGAAATAGAGAATTCATTGTTTTAGTGCTCTTGAATAATGCTGCAAAAGTTAAAAATTTTATTTCACTAAAAATAAAGGAAACTGGTCGAATATTCGTTAATATTCTCCAATTTGTTTTAAATTATGCCAATTCTTATCGCAATCGGAAACACGACTGATTACTATTGACAGAGATAACCTTTCAGTTTTTCCTTATTTGTATTGCATTTATTTATAGTTACTTTGTCGTTTTATTGCTGTAGTAGTAAACATTTTTATATAGATTATGGATGGTAATTTATTCATAGAACGTGTTTCGTAATAGATTCAATTGTCGCCTGTATACAGGCTGTAGCGAGATGATAGATCTTTCATAAGTGGAAGACTAATTCAATCAATTATGGTTCCTATACTCAAGCAATTCAATCTAGTCAGTTTAGGTTTAGATGAATTTGAAAGTGTTTGAAGAATTATAACCCTCAGGAGCTTTTAGGCGCTCGTTTAGTGATCACAAGTAGATTTACTCGAAAACGGCTGAATAAAATTTTATTATACTTGTTGCATTTATGCAATATCTAAGGGCGCATGAATGAACTAACGCTCAAACGCTTCTGACTTCAAGTTCAAGTGGAATTTTCGAAATTCATGTTGAATTTTATATGGTTTTGATGATGCCATGGGTATTCTCCTAGAATTTTCTGTGGTTCGGTTTCGGTTTTCACAAAAAAAAGTAGGAGTACAAGAAACACCCTGTATTTAGGTAACAAAGCGGTTGCGGGCCCATCTTTATAGAAACTTTTTCTTTGAAAATTATAAAACGAATCTCTCATTTTTCTTTCTGCCTTCAAATTAGGAACACCCTATATTGTTACCTTAAAATTTACGCGGTCTGTCAATATAATGCAATATATGAATCATTTTCTACTTAATTGATAAGACGTTCAAAACGTTGTAAAATAGTTGGGAGCAATGAAATTTTTCCATACTGTAAAAACATTATCAGTTAGAAATTTCTTCACTCTCCTTTTGAATAATGTATGGTGCAGTGCTTGAATTCATCAGGTATGTGATTGTACATTTTTGTGCCTAAATACCTAAACGAATTGCTAATTTTTTCTATTGAGCCCAAAATTTGAAAAATGCAGACATTGTGACGAAATGATCAGTTCCTATAACGAGCGTTAAAAAAATTGATTAATCTACCATGTCATCACACCACTTGTTTTCCAATCCTCGTTCAGACCTGGCCTTACTCGCTTATCTAAGTCAAAGATCGTCTCTTCCCACACAAAAATTCAGGCTTATCAATATCCGATCGGTTTTCTCGTCAAAGCATCAACTAATTTTCTTCGTTCCACCTAACAGTCCAGAAATAAACTGCGAGTCAGAAGCGTAGAGCCTGGAATTATAACTTATCACTTACCTCGAAAGATCACATAAATACATAATTACGGTCCATTCTGATGGACGTACTGCTAAATAAGGACATTACATATTTTATCTTGCTCGTTGGCACGAACCTACACGCCTTCCAGCGTTGCCGGATTGATATTGGCGAAAATAGTAGAATTCAGGGAAAATAACGGGTGTTTTTTTTCGAGGTATATAACTTTAAGTTGGCATTACTGTTCAAGATGGCGACCGATTTAACCGCTGTCAAGTGATTTATTCTCAGTTTGGTTTGGCAATTGATAATGAATAGACTCACGCCTGAACAATGCTTGCAAATAGTGCAATTTTATTTCGAAAATAATGGTTCTGTGCGGAATACGTATCGCACGAATTTTGTTTAGCGCTGAAGCGCACTTCTTGTTGAATGGCTACGTCAACAAACAAAACTGCCGCATTTGGAGTGAAGCTAATCCTCAAGTGTATGTCGAAACACCGTTACATCCAGAAAAAACTGACTGTTTGGTGCGCTTTATGGGCTGGTGGGAAGGCCAGAACGTTACAGTCAATGAGTAGAGAGCCATGATTACTAATTGTTCCATTCCTGAATTGAACAACCATGATGTCCAGGAGCTGTGGTTCCAACAAGACGGCGCAACATGTCACACAGCTCGTGCCACAATCGATTCATTGAAAGACACGTTTGGTGACCGCCTAATTTCACGTTTTGGACCTGTGAATTGGCCTCCAAGATCTTGTGATTTAACACCGCTAGACTACTTTCTGTGGGGCTATGTAAAGTCATTGGTCTGTGCGGATAAGCCACAAACCCTTGACCATTTGGAAGACAACATTCGCCGTGTTATTGCCGATATACGGCCACAAATGTTGGAAAAAGTCATCGAAAATTGATCGTCCAGATTGGACTACATCCGAGCCAGCCGTGGCGGTCATATGCCAGAAATCATATTTAAAATGTAATGCCACAAGATTATCTTGCGGATAAATAAAATTCATGTCAATCGAATAATCAATCGTTGTTTTATTACAATTTAAAGTTCTATAGCTCTAAAAAGAACACCCTTTACATGTTCCTATATATACAACACAAACGAAAATGGCAAATTCCTATAATCGTTTTAAGACAAAAGGTCCTATAAACATGGACCTGCAAACGCTTTGTTTTCGAGATACAAGGTGTTAAAAATTTTTTTTCAAGTTCTTCCCTTCACAAGAGATTCAACTTAAATTTGGTATAGATATTTCAATTTGAAGTTTTCACTGCCGTCTTTTTCCTGTAGAACTTTCTTTTGGTGGACCACTGGTAGTTTAAAAAAATGTATAAAGAAACTTTGGTCCAGAACCACACTTTTTCGTTTCTTGTAGTTCTATCGTATCTGCTATCGATTTAGAGGAAAAAATTCAAAAAATTCTCTAGTAAATCCCTAAAAAATCCAAATTTTCATAAGAATCCAGTAAATAAATTTTTTTAAATGAATTATAAGTTTTAGTACTTATTTACCCAATCTGTAGCGAATATTAATAAAGATTCGATAAACTGGTATCTTAAAAACAAAGCTTTTGCGGGCCCATGTTTAGGTATAGGACTTTTTTTCCTTAAAATTATCCCAGGAATTTCACATTTTCCCTTGTACCTCCAATTTAGGAACACCGTCGATAATTCTTTATATTCATTCCTTTCAAATGTGAATACAAACTTAATATAATTGCAATATTTTTTCTCAAAGCCATTCAAACCTAGTCGAAATCGAAGATCTTTCGAATTCCTCAAATCTCCCGTTAAAACTGGAAGAACGGCAACGCCGTCACTTGCGTGGAATTATCATCATCATCATACGCAAACCTTTTTTTTTCTTTTCTCTGTTTCGCGTGAACAGCGTGTAAATAGTGATGTCGGTGTTGCCGATGTTATAAATAGTGAATGTGTGAGGGTATTATTACGATGGTAGATAAGTTGATACGTGTGGGATTCACCAGAGGATGAGGCTTTTGGATGTCGAATGGCAGTTTCGAAACTTGATATGGGTTTTTGGTTGTCGAGAAACACGATTCCGTTGTAAATTCACCTAGTCGCGGCTAAATTATAGGATTTCCTGGACGTAGAACTTTGTGAATGGCTAAAACGAAGCGGTATGACACGGAAAAAACATTCGTTCGTTTGCTTTCTTCGAAAACACTCAAAATTTTGTGCAATGCTTTAAAAGGTTTTCCAATAACAGGTTCAATTTTGAATAGCCCGCTATCTGGGCATCTGTCACTTTTGAAGCAGTCATATTTTGACATTTGACAAGTAACAACTACGCCATTACTAAAAATGGAACGATACTCAATCCATACCTGATCTGTGAACATTTCAGGAGGGATTATTAGTATATTATTTCTCTAATTCTGTGGTTATTCCATTCATTCTTCCACATCTTGTAGAACAAAATCGTGCGAGAATATATCAGAAACGCACAGTTTTCATAGTTGTATTTTATTATTCTATGTTGGCACTCCGAACTTTCCGCCACGGCTTTATCTGTCAATTCATCAATTTGCCTTGAAGAAATCAGTTCTGCCAACCAACATTTTTCAATGCAAAAATCACTAAATTATATTTATGGAAATATTTCATTAATTTCAATGAAAATGCAATGAATTAGAGAAAATAATGTATAATACTCGTACAGAAGGCTCATTCTACCACTCGTTCATTCCAAAACTCGCCACTTCGTGGCTCGTTTTTGAATTTTGAACTCGTGGAAGAATATCAATGCCTTCTGCACTTGTATTATAAATAACTATTCTAAGATGCATAGAAAACCTGGTGTGTCTACTTATACCTGTAAAATTTTCAGGATCGCGTCTGTTTCAGATGGCGCATACATCGTTTATAAAGGGTGTTCTTTTGAGCTATAGAACTTCAAATTGCAATAAAACAACTATGGATTATTCGATTGACATGAATTCCATTTATCCGCAAGATAATCTTGTGGCATTACAATTTAAATATGATTTTAGGCATATGACCGCCACGGCTGGCTCGGATGTAGTCCAATCTGGACGTCCAATTTTCGATGACTTTTTCCAACATTTGTGGCCGTATATCGACAATAATACGGCGAATGTTGTCTTCCAAATGATCAAGGGTTTGTGGCTTATCCGCATAGACCAATGACTTTACATAGCCCCACAGAAAGTAGTCTAGCGGTGTCAAATCACAAGATCTTGGAGGCCAATTCACAGGTCCAAAACGTGAAATTAGGCGGTCACCAAACCCGTTAAAACGCAATACATGAACTTTGAAGCCAGGAAAATCAAGAATTCGTATTCATAACAGATCAAATGTGAGTTCAGAAACCTATTCGGTCGAATGGTAATCAACAAGAGACGTTCAAAGACAGCTACCTCTGCATCAGTTCATATTTCCACATCTCACTTTATCCAAACATTCCACATTTTCTATGCACCTAAACCAACAAACATTCAATAAATATCTCAACATCTCTAGTTGACAATAAGCTGAATTACACATCAATCAAAAGCCTTGACTAAATACTCCTCAAGCACAGAATGCTTTGTCGAACAAAAGTTAAGGTAAACACAGAATCCGATCGAGAAGAAAAGTAACATACAATTACAGACTTTACACAAGGTGATACAAGGTTACTTTCGGTGTTATCTGAAAGCTAGACATCAATCAACGCCCAGATAGATAAACACGAATCGAGTTGTCGTTGGAAATTGAAACCAGTCTTAAATAATTATATCTGTAAATGGTTTTGTTGTGTTTGAGGACCCCACAATGAATCCTTTGTCTTCATCTCGGTCTTTTACTGGGTAGAAGGCGATATTTTTAGTATTGATGGGGGTATTGGAAAATAACAGACTTATTAGGCCAGACGACTCTGAGTTTTATGAGCCCTATTTAACAGGCCAATTGAAAAGTCCCCGATCTACCATAGTGAAACTTTTTTTTTGGCACAATCCGATTCTTATGATTCAACATAGTTGCCTTCGAGGGCGATACAGCGATTATAGCGATATTCCAACTTTTCGATAGCATTTTTATAGTACGATTTGTCTTTCACTTCAAAATAGACCTCAGTTTCGGCGATTACTTTTTCATTGGCGCTAAATTTCTTTCCACCGAGCATTCTTTTGAGGTTTGAGAATAGGAAAAGTCGCTGGGGGCCAGATCTGGTGAATACGGTGGATGCAGAAGCAATTCCAAGCCCAATTCATGCAATTTTGACATTGTTTTCATTGATTTGTTACACGGCGCATTGTCTTGATGAAACAGCTCTTTTTTCTTCAAATGGGGCAGTTTTTCAACGAATCCTTTAAACGATCCAATAACGCTATATAATAATCACTGTTGATGGTCTGGCCCTTTTGGAAGTAATCAATGAATGTTAGACTTTGCGCATCCCAGAATAGTGATGCCATAACCTTGCCAGCTGACTGTTGTGTTTTTCCTCGCTTTGGATTCGGTTCATCGTGTGTTGTCCACTCAGCTGACTATCGATTGGACTCCGGAGTGGAATGATGGAGCCATTTTTCATCCATTGTCACATATCGACGCAAAAATTCAGGTTTATTGCACTTGAACAGCTTCAAACACTGCTCAGAATCATCAACACGTTTTTTCAAATAACAAAAATAGCTACACTCACAACGCAATATCTTACAAACTAATGGCCAGACTGCTGTCAAATTTTGACACGTATCGTTTGAAGGTTCGTCCTAACTAAAAATCATATGGATTTAATATACTCCGCCATCTGTGCATCAGACCGGGGACTTTTCAATTGGCTTAATAAACATAAACCGGTGTTTTCCGAAAAAAAAATCGAATTCACGGAAATGTCCGTCAGGCTCTCATGTATAGGTGGATCACCCTGTATAAATATTTCATATGGGAGGGAATTCGAGCAGTGCATATCAGTGTCTCTATCTGAATTATTGACGGCAGAATATGACACAAAATCGTGTCGAAGAAGCCATTTCGAATGCAACACCATTCTATCTTTTCATAAATTAATTCCAACTTGTCCTTGTATTAAAAAAAATTACAATAATCATTCTCCCTACTTGCCAAAGGTGGAACAAGACTGACTCATAAAACAAAGAACGTCGCTCGCTATAATTAAAATGCTGCTTGAATAAAATAACAGTAATTATGCACCGATGGTTGGCAGATCTAGACCCTATCAGTCTGATTTCGTGCAATTTTTTTTTGCTGGTGGGTTAGATTGACATGGGGTGCGGTTGGGAAGACAGACAAATGATTGGACGCCAAAATATGGGTGTGGTTTTGTGTTTAAAAAGCGGAGTGGATTATTTTATCGTGTGCGTGGTACGCCCCTGGTTGAAATGTTGACTTGTCTCATCTGCCTGCACCTTTGGCGAATTTGATGTCATTATTTTGCGTTTTTGTAATTACTGGTTGGAATGGAAGGAGAACAATACTATTTGATTAATGTACCTACTTGATGGAAACCTGAAAAATCTTAAATTGAAGGTCATGAGAATTGTTTTCCTTGTATGAGGAATGGCTTGAAGATTTTCGAATAAATTTTCTTAATAACACGTGTTACATCGAATAACACTTATCAATTGATTGATGCGACGTGTTTCGTAGACATTTTTCATTGGGCTAAGTCGTGCTGTGTATTTACGTCAAGTGGAAATCACAATTCAAAATTTGTCAATACCTATGATAAGTGCATCAGAATTTTACAATTCCAAGAAATGTACAGGGTGGGCAAATTTCGATGTTTTAGCACTACAACTTTTGAACCAGAGGAGATAGACAAAATCTGATACCCACTTCTCGATCTCTTTTTCTGAGAAACTAACAAGGGTAGTATTCATTTTTGGCCACCTTCTTTTGTTTTCGAGTTATAAGCGAAAATTGGAAAAATGGCGATATCGAAAAACATTTATATCTCCGCTAATACTGATGATAGAGCTCTGAAATTAAAACATTATACAGGCACTTTTTTACGTAGAATCCAGTGGCGTGCTCGTATTTTCAAAAGGGTTTTTAATTACGAAGCTATGACCCAAAGTTATGTTTTTTTAAATGGGAACACTAGATTTTTGTGCCATTTTCTGAAAGCTTAATTTTTCCTGATTTCTCAGAAGAAGAGATCGAGAAGTGGGTATCAGATTTTGTCTATCTCCTCTGGTTCAAAAGTTGTAGTGCTAAAACATCGAAATTTGCCCACCCTGTACATTTTTATTCATAAAATTTTCTTGGAAATTTTCAACACACAGAAATTCCACAGGAGACTAAATGAACCACACTGATAAAAATTATATTGCGTATTTACCCAATATATTGAGTCTAGGCATAGCACATTTTTTATCTCCAAAACTGTGGGTTAAACTTTACAGTGACATCTTTTCAGAATCATCTTACTGAGCTACAATATATGTTCCTA
The DNA here is from genome assembly GCF_914767665.1 of Harmonia axyridis. Lineage (NCBI taxonomy): Eukaryota > Metazoa > Arthropoda > Insecta > Coleoptera > Coccinellidae > Harmonia > Harmonia axyridis. Next base: position 1,374,734 of record NC_059502.1, read on the forward strand.
AATTTGAGGTACACAGGAAAATGTGAGATTATTTTAAGAAAAAAAGTCCTATAGGTAACACTGGGTCCCCAATCGCTTCGTCTTCTAGATACAGGGTGTTTCATGCAGACGTACTTTTTTGTGATGATTGTACCAGTTTATCGAATCTTTATAAATCTTCTCTACATATTGGGTAAATAAGTGCTAAAACATATAATTAATTTCTTTATCACAGGTTACTAACTGGATCTTTATATTAATTTGAATTTTCTTCGGGATTACTATCGAATTCTTTAAAAGAATTTTCTCGAAATCGGTAGCAGATACGACAAAACTCTAAGAAACCAAAAAATATCGTACCTACTCCTTTTTAAATTTTTTTTTACTCAAAGTATTCACCAGAGTTACTGGAGTTATGTCCACCTGTTCCAATCGACGTGCTGCCACTGGGCCGATAATTTTCAAGGTAATATTCAACGAATGCGTTGAGACATACATGGATGTTTACACTCCTCCGCGTTTAGACATCTTCCTACTTCAATGACACTGGAACGTAACTCCAGCCTACATATGCTATCAAATTATCGGAACGCATTCATTAATCTGTCACTGCACGTTTGAATCTCAGCGTTATCTTCATGCTAAACCGGCGGACGAACAATTTGAATTCTGAGAACCGGATGTAACATGCAGTACCGCACTGCAGTACTCTTGGCGTATACTTATAAGAAAGGAATTATCCGAGTTAAGAATAAATCATTGAGTTGAACATACATTTTTTTATTTGAAGGGTTGCGTTATGCCTTAATGCATGAAAATAACATAATTCAAATGACCACTAGTACTCTTCCTCAGGTACTGTATTCTGTCAATTTTTCGGCACTTCACATACATTTGGCTGTACTTCATCAGTAGTTCGTTCAATGTTGATTTTTGAGTGCTCACTTGTTGTTGGATTATCAGCAGGAACTTGTGACTCAACATATTTTCAAAGAAAGAAATCACATAGTGTTAAATCACACGATTTGGGAGGACAATTAACTGGATAATTTCTTGAGATACCTTGATAACCCAGTTCTTTTTTCATGAAATCAATGTTACCCATGTTTCTCGTTTTGCAAGTTTTTCGGCTTGGTCATTGACTTGAGTACCACTAAGCCCTGGCAAAGTATATGTGGGATATCTATAGAGACTGCTTTTAGGTCATTATTGGGCACTTATAAAGACAGCCAGGCTTTTTGACCCAGAGGCAAAGATTACTCAAATTTGGGCCCATATATATCTTTGTCAGCACCACACTAGCCTGACTAGCCCCTCAGATCATCTCACAATGACAAAAACTAGTATTGGAGTAGATAGCAGAAGTAGATATTCAACGAGACTTAGGCTCTTTTCAGAACTTGATAAATCCAAGAAATGAGTGAAGCACAAGGGTATCTTGAGATTATCATTCTTTATGGGAACTGTAGAAAGATTACCTAACATAGTGGCTACTTAGGACTACTTTTGGAGGGCGTATTGAAAATTGTTCGAAATCTGCAAATCCCTTTTGGGTCACTTGGTTCAAACTACTTCCAATTATCAGCTTTGAATCAGTAGGAGCTCCACTAACCTCTGTAGGTGACTTCATTGACGCACGGGCATAGAATATATATTATTTTCTTCTTCTTCCTGATGCAAAAACCAGACGTGTTGCACCAACTTATTTAAAGTTTCATTTCCTGTAAACAGACTCACCATAGTTCTCCCAAAAAAATCTCCATTAAAACGATCTGTCGTGGACTCCTCAGATGCAATTTCATTAATCACCAGAAGAAATATCTGGCCGTACCACCGGCTACGTTCTTCATGTTTTATGGCTTTGCTGCGTGACCATCCTAACGAGATATTCTAATATCCGTTTATGCGAAGTCGTGGAAATTCCTAAAAAATGCTCGATTGCTCAAATGGCATAAAGACATGTTGTTTCCGGTAATGAAAAGGCCAAAGCGTGGAAGTACCATTTCAGTTAATGGATAATTGACGCCGTCGGGTTACCATTTCAACGACCACAAAGATTACGTTACGCCGTATTCAAATCAGATTATATCGTTGTGTTATTACGGGATTGGCATGTTCACTTTCCACCTAGAGAGAATTCGCCGTTTCGAAATGACTATTGAACTTCCTTTTCTCTTCTGGATATCATTTCTTCCGGTATTTTTTTTTCTAAGCAATTCCCACGCAGTATCTTCGTGGAATATCGCTTAAAGAACTTTTTATAATCATCATTTTTGATTTTATTCTTTTTTTAATTCTCTGGTCATTGATTTTTTCATTCTGGCAATGAGAAATGTGTATAACATAGAAACGAGGATAGTAGCCACGCAGTTATGTCTTCTAGCTTAACCTGAACTCAAAAAAACCCATCAAGGTCACTTCCGCGGTTCTCGGTAACCAATTTTGATCACCTCTTTGCTTGTTGAAAATTAATGTTGTCCCATCAATATTTTCCAAAATCTGCTATAAAAAATCTTTAATCGTAGGGCGGTAGCTCAATCTATTCACTGCAACATTTGAATATTCCTCCTTTTCGAATAATTAAGGTCCAATCATACCACCAGCCCAAAAACGGCAGAAAACAAGGATATGTTAAGGATGGAGAGGTTTTTCAACAATAATTCTTAGATTTTCCGAGTCCAAATGCGATACTTATTAACTAATGTAGCCTCCGAGATGAAAATTGACCTCATCACTGAAGATGTTTTTTTAATGAAAATCCGTATTGCTTTGATACATTTCCAGCATCCAATCAGCGATTATACGACCTTGCTGTTAATCGATCGGCTTCAGTTCTTGTGCTCAAATTTGAAAGCCTTCTTAAGACCTAAGTCTTTATGCAAAATACGGTGTAATGTCGTTTTTAGCATGCCAAATTCCCAAGATCGATGAGGAATCGACAAACACTACAGGCTACAACAGCAATATTTTCAGTTGAACTTGAGCGACGCTCACGGTTACTAACTTGTCTTAACAACTCAAATTTTCCACCAGTTTCACTATTCCAGCCGTGGAGGACCAAAAATTTTGCCAACTGTGTATCTAAAATTTTCACCATTTTTGATTTGAATTTTAACAATTTCATTGCATTCTTGAAGCGTGTATCGTTTCATTTTTAGTAATGGCGTAGTTTTACTTGTCAAAAGTTGACAGCTTCAAAAGTGACTGCTGCTCAGATAACGTTCTATTCAAAATTAAACCTCTTGTTGGAAAACCTTGTAGAAAGTATCAGGTTATACTAAATTTTGATTACGTGTTCGCTTATGTTAAAACTCAACGTTGAAATCTTGCAAATGCAGAACAAAATCCACCCCTACACTTTGAATTATTCAAGCGATTATAGGATCTGATTGTTGATTTAATTTTTGGACAATTCATTATGAGTAATAGAGTCAATTTTTTGGGGGTTTACTCAAGTTTTCCTGTTGAGTCATGTTCACATCGCAAATGATACGAATCGCCTTGCTAAAAACGATGGAAATTCGAAACAAACAGAACTTTACACTCCATCTATTCGAGGTTGTTCAACTCGCTTCAACAATTCTAGACAAGAGCTTCAGACCAGAGCAGTAAAAGTGGAATAATATCAGATATTGCAGGAATAGCTTTTCATCTTACATAACTGGCTAACCATGAGTGAATTTTTAATGAGTACGATTGGACTTCCTAGTTGTGCTCTTCTTTCGTATCGAACGGATTCACAACTATTTTTAAATGAGTGGTGATCAGAGTGAGTTTCCGTATATCTACCAATTAATTATTTTATTTTTACTATGAAGTACCGATTAACTTTGAAATGTTTGATATTTTTTGCCATTCGATACGGAGAAAAATCTTCTAATCAATAGTCATAAAAATCAATCCAACCATTCATGAAATTATAATAGCGTAAATTTACCGATTTTGTTTTAAACATACAGGGTGTTTCCTACTACAATACGAAAACTCAGGAAGTTTTTTTAGATGGTTAAAAAAATAAAATATATCCGAAGTTGAAGCTTTTAAAACCCCACCCTGTATATTGATTCACCCAAAGGGAAAGCTCAAAACACCACTTGGCACTCTAGGGGACGGGGTAATACCCCTCAAATTGGCAACTGCGTTAAGGTCACATCATAAATAGACTCCTAATAGACTGCATACAGAGTATAACGATCTTAATGACAGTAATCAAGACGCCTATTGTTATTTTGATTCATTTCTATGCCACTCTCTAAATGTCCGAGGGGCAACATTATATTTCCTTATTGATATTCGTAACATACAATACTACAATGTAAAAGAGACGTGTAACTGGAGAAGGACTGCAACGTTCTCCGTACAACGGATACTTTTTTTTTTGTGGAAGTAACCGTTGCAGGTGTTTTGAGCTTCCGTAAGTTATTGAGGCCGATATGGTCGGGTTTCTTAAACCTTCGGTTCGAATCCACCAGTCATGAGAGGGATATTTTTTGAAGAATTACAAAGGAAAAAGAAGAATTTATCTATGGTCCATCACCTCTGTGCTTACTCGTACCGTGTCGTATATTGAGTGCTCGCATAATCTTATTCATTCCTTTGTGAAGGGTGTTTTTTTAGAGCTATAGAACTTTAAATTGCAATAAAACAACGATATATTATTCGATTGACATGAATTTTATTTATCGGCAAGATAATCTTGTGGCATTACATTTTGAATATGATTGCTCTAATTCTGTGGTTATTCCGTTCATTCTTCCACATCTTGTAGAACAAAATCGTGCGAGAATATATCAGAAACGCACAGTTTTCATGGTTATATTTCATTATTATATGTTGGTACTCCGAACTTTCCGCCACGGCTTTATCTGTCAATTCATCAATTGGCCTTAAATAAATCAGTCCTGCCAACCAACATTTTTCAATGCAAAAATTACTAAATGATATTTATGGAAATAATTCATTAATTTCAATAGAATGCAACGAATTAAAGAAAATAATATATAATACTCGTACAGAAAGCTCATTCTACCACTCGCCACTTCGTGGCTCGTTTTCGAATTTTGAACTCGTGGAAGAATATCAATGCCTTCTGCACTTGTATTATAAATAACTATTCTGGCATATGACCGCCACGGCTGGCTCGGATGTAGTCCAATCTGTACGTCCAATTTTCGATGACTTCTTCCAACATTTGTGGCCGTACTTCGGCAATAACACGGCGAATGTTGTCTTCCAAATGGTCAAGGGTTTGTGGCTTATCCGCATAGACCAATGACTTTACATAGCCCCACAGAAAGTAGTCTAGATGTGTTATATCACAAGATCTTGGAGGCCAATTCACAGGTCCAAAACGTGAAATTAGGCGGTCACCAAACGTGTCTTTCAATAAATCGATTGTGGGCTGTGGCAAGAGCTCTGTGACATGTTGCGCCGTCTTGTTGGAACCACAGCTCCTGGACATCATGGTTGTTCAATTCAGGAATGAAAAAGTTAGTAATCATGGCTCTATACCGATCACCATTGACTGTAACGTTCTGGCCATCATCGTTTTTGAAGAAATACTGGCCAATGATTCCACCAGCCCATAAAGCGCACCAAACAGTCAGTTTTTCTGGATGTAACGGTGTTTCGGCATACAAATGAGGATTAGCTTCACTCCAAATGCGGCAGTTTTGTTTGTTGACGTAGCCATTCAATCAGAAGTGCGCTTCGTCGCTAAACAAAATAAAATGGACGTAGTGCGCGATACGTATTCCGCACAGAACCATTATTTTCGAAATGAAATTGCACTATTTGCAAGCGTTTTCAGACGTGAGTCTATTCATGATGAATTGCCAAACCAAACTGAGAATAAATCACTTGACAGCTGTTGAATCGGTCGCTATCTTGAACAGTAATGCCAACTTAAAGTTATGAACCTCGAAAAAAAAACACCCGTTATTAATATGCATTTTCAAATGTAATTATTTCAATTAGCAATTAGCAACACATTCAATCATTTAACTTATGATTTCTTTTCATTTTCAGGTGAGTTGCTACCTTATCATATCAACTACGTTGAAGCGATGCAACTGACTCTAGGTGAGTCGGCCGATGTTTACACGAAGCTGAGAAAATGAGGATCCTAGTTTCGGCTCCATTACGCAATTTAGAAACTAACAACTTTCCGCGACATCTATAAATAAGTCTGGGTCATCTCTATCTGGATGTGTAACATTTGTTCCAATATTTGAATGTTGCACAAGATTATGTTCCACATAATTCCTTTATAAGATGATGTTACATTCCAGTCATGTTTTTTGATTCTCCGTGAAATTGTTGAAAAGAAAACTTTACACAATAATTGTGGACAAATACTTTTATTGCTCACTTGTGCTAGGGGTACAGTGGGATATTATTTTGCTGAAGTGCCTGTAATTTTAGACATCTGGGACCAGCAACAGTATTGAAATTATGAATGAAAAAACTATTTCATTCCAAAATATTCAACGGTCAAAAATGTTTGCTCCTTCTTTACCAAATTTCATAGTCCTTTTTTCAATTTTTCTTATAACCTCCTTTATATCTGAATTCATAAAAATACTCTGTACCATTCGTAGAACCTTCAGTGTGTAAAGATGAACTTGAAATAAGTTCTAAACTGTTGTAATCGTCAAATTGTAACTATCCATTTTTTGTTAGTACATAGAAAATAGAGAGTATAAAACTTGTTTTGACCATTTAATCATTGTTTTTCGAATAATTCGCAGTACAGTCTTGGGCGAGTGACAGTCTCAGCACGCGTATTTCCATCCGCCGATCCGGGGGTGGAGGACCAGCATCCTAGATCAAAATTAGACCGTGGTCTAAATGCGTCTGTGGCTGCAGGCAAGCGGCATGCTTGCTCAGCTGACTGCGGAAACCGGAACGAGCGTTGTTTACGTTTTCACGTAACGAGCTTTTTAAGTTCAAGTACGTGGCCGAACAGACGGCCCAGAAAAATACACCGCCAGACGTTTCTAGGAGGCCGAAAATGGAAGAAATCCATTTTTCGGACATGGGTCACCGATACGAAACCGACATTTCGAATATTTAATGTCGATCTATGCCCACACGGTTTAATTCGATGGTCGATGGAATCTCGTTTAGACGAGACGCGGAATTTTAACGTTTGGAGCGATCATAGAGTAATAAACATAGATTGAGGAAGTATACGCAATTTTTACATGTCCCCAACATGGTTAGATTACGTTGCCGGATTGTATTTTCAAATCCACAATTTTACTATGTTGTTACGAATGTATGCTATATTGAATGAAATATATTTATTTGAGTGATTCCCGATTGAATATGCAAATTTGAATATTTGGAATCTGATATTTTTCCTAATATTCGAATTTATAATAAGCAGAATATTTATTATTTTCTGTATCTACCTGCTGAAAGGTTTGGCAACTTTTGCTCTTCTAGTGTCATCGGTTGTTCACGTCGTTTGAAGCTTGAAGTTTGTTCTCTGAATTTCTGAAATATTTAGGTATTCATTTCAATATATGTATTTTATTATTTTGAGTTAATATGAAACGTTGATTTACTATGTGACATAAGAAGTGCGTTCTTTGTGGAGAAACTCGCAAATTGAGTGAAATATCGTATCACTGATTTGTGATCATTTCTGCGCGCTTCATGTCAAATTTGATAGTACATGTTGGGGACAAAATTTGCTTACGGAAAGTGACAGATGCTCTCTCTATCTGAGTGTATTACTCTGAGGTAGCGATCGATTACAGGTACACTGACATTCTCTAGAATTGGAAGATATTGATGTAAACGTTTATTTTCAGCAAGACGGCACTATGTGCCTCACAAACTAAGAAACAATCGCAATTTTGCAATAAAAGTTTCCTTGGCGTGTTATTTCTCGAAAAAATTATCAGAACTGACCACCCAAATCTTGTGCGTTGATATTTTTGAACTATTTCGAAAAAATAAATAAGACCGACATTTTTGTACGTAGAATGACTTAAGTAGGTATCCAAAGTTATTGGAGGCGCAAAATCTTGCCTTGACCAAGTCAGGATATTTCCCGACTCGGACACCGTCGGACGTCTTGGAGTTATTTAAAAAGCTGCAGACGCCACCGATGGGATGCTGTACGCAATAAAACTCTCCTGGCCTGAGCCTGTAAGCCGTATTAGGAATAGCGTAACATTGTTTTCCTTAAAGTCTTCTGCACTGGTCGTTCGGTGTCACTGCACTTGTGCTTTCGATGTTTAGAAGAAAGGTTAGTGTCAAGGATTCGTTACGTTGTTCTGTGATTTTCAAACGGTCGCATAGAAAATGAAGATGGGCGCTTGCGGTCGAGGTGAGTCAGATATGTCACTTTGTTCTATGGAAATTATTTGTTGGGATTTTTTCGTTTTATTTTTTCCATTCTGTCAGGCTATTTCCGTAAGTAATTGCACAAGTGCATCGAAATTACCGATAATTTTGCATGACAGCGTGTTGTCATAAAAACTGCATGAGTTCATTTTCATTTTCTCTTTCTCCAAAAATGAAAATGACCGAATGCAGTTTTTCGAAGAAAACACGCTGAAAGAGCCCTCCACCTTCGGTGTCGGGCTCTTTCTCCAAAAATGAAAATGACCGAATGCAGTTTTTCAAAGAAAACATGCTGGAATGCGAAATTATCCGGTAATTTTGATGCACGAGTGTAATTCGAGAGAATATTTCCCGAATAAACTGTTACATTACTTGTCAAACTGATTTAGAATGGAATTGCCATAGATTCGAACTGTCTAAGATGCATAGAAACTATGCATCTATGAACAGAACAATTATCGCAGTGCAGTTTCGCTTCCTACAATGCAATTATCGCTGTAATTTTCGATAATTGTTCTCCAGATACATAGAATTTTTGACAGGAGGGAAATATTCATAAAAACTGCATGAGTTCATTTTCATTTTTTGGTGAAAGAGCCCGACACCGAAGGTGGAGGGCTCTTTCTCCAGAAATGAAAATGGCCGAATGCAGTTTTTCAAAGAAAACACGCTGGAATGCGAAATTATCCGGTCATTTTGATGCACGAGTGTGAATCGGGGGAATATTTCCCGAATAAACTGTTACATCACTTGTCAAACTGATGTAGAATGGAATTGCCATAGATTCGAACTGTGTAAGATGCATAGAAACTATGCATCTATGAACAGAACAATTATCGCAGTGCTGTTTCGTTTCCTACAATGCAATTATCGCTGTAATTTTCGATAATTGTTCTCCATATACATAGAAGTTTTGACTGGAGGGAAATATTCGCTGTAATTTTCGATAATTGCATTCCATTTACATAGAATTTTTGACAGGAGGGAAATATTCGGAATTATTTTCTGGATGAAATGTTCAGGTTGGGTTTGTAATGCGAATACGTCAATTTTGTTCTTCAATAAGTCAAATCTACTCGAAGATTCCGGAGGCTCTTGTGAATTTTTTGATCTTCGATTTGCTGGATTAAACTCGTGGAAACCTCGAAGGAAATAAGGATCCTTCGAAGACTTACGACATTTTGCGGACATTCTGACAATTCTAGACACCATAGAATTCATCACCAACAGGTTAGGTTATTTTATTAAGGTTATGGGACTAGACAGCGGTGTCAAGTTGTAGAATATAGATTGACGTCAGTTTGAGAGACTTTGCTGATCACAGAACAAAGTGAAATTACGATTGGCGCACAAATAATATGAATTTTTGTCCTGAGGCTCTTCTTCCAAAATTTCATTCATGAAAACATGTTTTTTTTATTGTAAAGACTAGTAACGTCGAGTGGGCTGGGTCAATGTGTCTGTGTACTAAACATTGTGTTCAAACGCGCAGATAAACAATATTGCAAAGTTTCCAGAATTCATCTTTAAACTGCCAACCGACCAGCTGGCCATCTGAGCCAACCTCCACACTTCTTGTTCATATAAACTGCGTAACTTGTCGAAATGACATTAGTGAAAGAAGAAATCCTCGAGCAGATCCGACTGCATTCGGTTCGGATATAAAATACTACGTTACGTGGATTGTAGGAGCTGATTAAGACGGAATTAGCATTAAAAGTGGGATGTACAGTCTGGGATCCCACGCGGTCTCGAAACCTGACCAGAAAGACCCAGACAAAAATCTACCCGCTCGCCGCCTACGATACGTAATTTCAAAAAAATACTGCCCGACCTGACCATATGCGACAAATGCGCGTTTTTGTGGTTGCGGCTGTCGCAACGTTGCATTCGAACGAGGTGTTCGAAAAATTTTAGAGAAACCTGTAGTAGGAGCTTTGGAAATAAAATTCTATGGTTCTCAGTTCTGATGATACTGTTTCCCTGAAATTTGGCACATTTTAGTTAGTTATTTTAGAAATGCAAAGTGGTGGATTTTTCGTTGCATAAGTAATGTATTTTTTTCAATATTTCGCTTGAAATTTCTAAGGTTCACGAAGCTTTCAATTGGCAATTTACATCTACACGTAAAGTTTTCACTCTGTTGGTTCTGTTGTAATCGTATTTCTGCTATTATTTCAGCAGATTCCAACCTGTTCCAATAGTTCTTTAATAGTGTAATAGTGTCATGTTTTTTTAGACACTAGGGTGGTTTAATTGCACTGCAACATTATGGTCTATTGTGACTTCATCAGAGGTGTTCGTAGTCTACAGCTTACCCTCCAGTTCCAGAGTTCTAATGATTTCCAGTATCTGGCATGGCTTCAAGGAGATTACTTCCTCAATTGTACAAGTCTCGTACTTTTTATTTTTGCCTTGACTTGCGATGGTGAGGCATTCCGTCACCAGCTGATCTGGAGTTTCTTCCTCCTCCTTGCAGAATCTGCACTTGTCGTTTTCTGTTAGGCTCATCCTCATGAGGTGCTTCCTGATGCGGTAATACCCTGTAAGAAGTCCATTGAGTAGGTGAAGCATATTCTTGCTAAGATCTAGATACTTCTTAGATCTTGCAGTATCGAAGAAACTCTTTGAAATGATCCATCCCAGGAAGATTACTTCAGAGTGTTTCGGTTTCTTCCTTTTCCTGATACTCTTTCTTGTAGGTACATTTACCTATTCCATAGAAAGGTTCTGGGGCAATGAAATAGTTTGATCTGAGTTGTTTGTCTTCCTGTCATGTATTCAACTTTTTTCAGAGAAATATGTCTCAAAAATGAACAGAAATCGTTTGTGGAATTTGCTGAACTGGTCCTCGTTAAAGATACTTCAATTTTCCCTTTGAAGTTTGGTATTTTGGACAATGGTATCTTCAGAATTTAGGCTCGATGATCTGATAGATGTTGAGCCATTGTTAACTTACTACAAGTGTTGTGATATCCATATTGGAGGTTCTTAAATTTTCACGAGTTGTTCACTTTCCTTTAGTGACCAATTCAGATCAATATTGAACCCCTCTTCAAATTATAAATCTTTCATTATTGTATTTTTCTTAGCAGTTTAGAGTACTGTCTGATATGTCAGAAAAAAAAGCGAGAAAGGTCTATCCATAGCTGACACAACTGAATTGAATGAAAGTATTTTCACAGCGGAGGTTTCACAACCCTCTCAAAAGATAGCTTCTCTAAATTCTATGGCTACACCACCATGTCTCACCACGATTCACAACAGAATGAGCTAGCCACTGAACAATTTATCCACATTAATTTTTCTCAAGATATCAGAAGCTCGCCAGTGTAAAGTTCCAGATACCACTTCGATGTGAATTTGCAAAATCACCGAAATCATCAATTTGAATTCCCAGAGAGCGCAGATTGGCATTTGACAGGCTTAAACCCATCCAATCAACCTGTCGCCATTCTGTGCCAATCCAGAGCGCGAGAACGCCAAGATCCGATCTGCATTTACCGCCATGGGCGACAATTTCGCTCGTTTTCCTTATCGCACGCCGACTTCGCGCAGGGTTCTCAGATCGGCCGCCGATAATCCTAGATGGCGCGTCCGTCGGCATCGTTCTCTGTGGTCGCGCTGTTTCACCTGCACGTGGAAACGGGCCAATTAGATCGTTTCCGGGACGAGATGCAGACGCAGATTTGCGTAACACCTCGTTGCGATTGTCCCCCCCGGACATTTCTGTATCTGGATGTATCTGAAATGGGGTCGAAGAGAGCCGTGGAAGAAAGGCTAGGTGCTGAAGATGGTGGGCGGTTGTTATGTCACTCTGTGACATGGTTTTTGTTATGCTGGATTGATAAGCGGAAATATCGGGTGGTGACTGCTCAGTTTTTAAGACGTGGTTGGGAAAAGTAGGCTCGTTGATTTGGTCCATACTATCCTTGCATCTAACAGTGTCAGCGAGATATGATTTGGCCCATATGCCTGTAATTTTTTATGTTTCTGAAGGGAGAGATCTCAAATGATGGAGTTAGAGCAATTGATGTCATATTTCAGATCAAAATCGCTTCTATACGTCCTTAAGTTTGCCCTTCACGAAATAACATGAAATAAACAAATTCTACTTTCTTGAAAAATTAAATTCTCCTTTTACGATTTGATGGTTATTTGGCTCTTCATTCATGGTTTGATGGTTATTTGATATGATATATCTAAAGGGGAATATTTATTGAAAATGCTTTCATGACCAAATTTGCTTGTCAATTCCCTGGTTGATGATGATTGCACTACACTGCAAGCGTAAGGTATATTATGCTCCTGATCTCAACTGATCATTGCACCATCTTCAGCTCGTCTTCTGAATCCAGCATCTGAGGTAACATTCTTATTACTACAAGGTATCTTGTCTCATTTGCAATGGTGACACATTTATGTAACCATATGCTTAGGAGTTTGCTCGAGCTCTCCACAGAATATGCACTCGTCAGTTTCTGTTAACTCAATGCTTATTAGGAATCTTGGATCTCAGGAAGAATCTGCTACACCTCTTCACTTGCTCTCTTGGAAATGTGACAAAGCCAGAATGTTTTCAGGCTTTATTGGGAGAGTCAGGAAATAGCGCCCAAAATAGTGGTAGTATAATCTCAGTATCGTACAATGTGCAAATCAGCATGGCAAGGACGAATCGAACAAATTGCACTGCGAATACACATCGCAATGTTATTCTAGCGACAAAACGAATGGTTTCTAATGCGTTTATCTAGTTACGCAGCACGAATAAAAATGACTCTAGTTGGCGTCTCCTCGTTTCTCTAATGAGCGCCGATATCTCGAACGGAATAGATTAATGACGTTTTCAGATTAATCGCTTTTTTACCTTATATTATTCGTTTAGACCGTTGTGAAACGGCTGATTTTTACTTTCTTCAGCATCCGACGGCGCCACGATGGTTGTTGATCCGTTGCCCGTTTTGTCTCGAGAAGCTTTTCTTATTTGTCGGGTTTACCGGAAATTTCAGTGGATATGGGCAACGTTCAACCAATTGTGTCACCTCTTTGAGAAATGACACGGCCAGGAAACAAAAATTCGATTATTTCGTTGCTTGTGGCACGTAGCGCCACCTTGTTGAAAATAAACGTCGTCCACGTCGACGTTTTTCAATGTTGCCATAAAAATCATTAATCATAGCTCGGTAGCGCAATACATTCAACGTAATAGTTGCAACAGCCTTATTTTCGAATAAGTAAGGTACAGTCACGTCATCAACCCAAAAACCTCACCAAACAGTGACACGTTGAGGACAGGGCCGCCGCCAGACATTTTGGCGCTTCGGAAAAATAAAATTTCGCCGCCCTGCTTTATAGACAATACGTACTACCTATTCATCTGATTTTGTAAGACTATTTTAGGTTTGGGATTGTATGACCGAATTGTGGAAACTATCAAGGATTTACTAGAGTTCTGGTGACCAGTTGAGAAAGTCTATTTTTATTTTACTGCAAAGTGCGGTAGTTTTATTAAGAAAAAATTTTTGTGTCTAGCAATGTGTCTTGTTTTATTAACTGATTTCGCGCTCCTACAATTTGGCGCCCCGGCAGGCTTTTCAACAATCATTCCTGGATTTTTGGAGCCTCAAATGCGATAGCACAATTAGCGAAGATAACTGAACTCAAAAAAGATTTAAGATATATAACTTTAAGTTGGCATTACTGTTCAAGATGGCGACCGATTTAACAGCTGTCAAGTGATTTATTCTCAGTTTGGTTTGGCAATTCATCGTGAATAGACTCACGCCGGAACAACGCTTGCAAATAGTGCAATTTTATTTCGAAAATAATGGTTCTGTGCGGAATACGTATCGCGCACTACGTCCATTAACGATGAAGCGCACTTCTGGTTGAATGACTACGTCAACAAACAAAACTGCCGCATTTGGAGTGAAGCTAATCCTCAAGTGTATGTCGAAACACCGTTACATCTAGAAAAACTGACTGTTTGGTGCGCTTTATGGGCTGGTGGAATCATTGGTCCGTACTTCTTCAAAAACGATAATGACCAGAACGTTACAGTCAATGGTGATCGGTATAGAGCCATGATTACTAACTTTTTCATTCCTGAATTGAACAACCATGATGTCCAGGAGCTGTGGTTCCAACAAGACGTAGCAACATGTCACACAGCTCGTGCCACAATCGATTTATTGAAAGACACGTTTGGTGACCGCCTAATTTCACGTTTTGGACCTGTGAATTGGCCTCCAAGATCTTGTGTTTTAACACCGCTGGACTATTTTCTGTGGGGCTATGTAAAGTCATTGGTCTATGCGGATAAGCCACAAACTCTTGACCATTTGGAAGACAACATTCGCCGTGTTATTGCCGATATACGGCCACAAATTTTGGAAAGAGTCATCGAAAGTTGGACGTCCAGATTGGACTACATCCGAGCCAGCCGTGGCGGTCATATGCCAGAAATCATATTTAAAATGTAATCCCACAAGATTATCTTGCGGATAAATAAAATTCATTTCAATCGAATAATCCATCGTTGTTTTATTGCAATTTTAAGTTCTATAGCTCTAAAAAAGCACCCTTTATGTATAGATTGTGCTTGCGAACTGCCCTATTGGTGCATTTTCGAATTGACATACGGTGTAAGTCACAAAGTATATTGAACTGTTTTCCCGGTATACATGTCTTGGCACATTCCTCTCCTTCGGCATCCTACAAATTACCCAAGTCGACTATTAGTTAGACTGCATTTCATTCCGAATTGACATAAAAAGCAGTCTGTTCTCCCTTTGCACCGGCATAAATTGCTCTTTTATTATTGGTAAATATTTACCGGGAAGGTTGTTGACTTTCGGCCTAAGAATAGACAGACGTGTGTGTGTACGGTCAGAAAACATGGTATTTTCATTGATGCCGCTGTTTCAATGAACCCCGTGCCTCGTCGAACAAATATTGGAAATGTCAGGTTCGAGATCACTGCACGTGTAAATAATCAAGTCAAAGCTACAAATTTAATCATATGTGAATGTGCAAGAGATTTCTCTCAGGAATTTAACATAACCAAATAGGGCTGTGGAGAGTTATTAGACTAATACCTTTTTTTTCCAGTTCCAGAATCACTAAGTTCTACTTTGATAATTATTTTGTTTTATACATTTTTTCTTAATAAATGTTGCTTTTTCTGGCCTCAATTCACCCAAAGAGCAATACACATAGTTAGAGGAAGCATACGCAATTTTTACTTGTCCCCAACATGGTTAGATTACGTTGTCGGATTGTGATATATTTTCAAATCCACAATTTTACTATATCGTTATGAATGTATATATATTGAATGGAATATATTCATTTGAGTGATTCCCGATTAAATATGCAAATTTGAATATGTATTTGGAATTCGATATTTTTCCTAATTGTCGAATTTATAATAAGCAGAATATTCATTATTTTCTGTATTTACCTGCTGAAATCCAAGATTTGGCAACTTTTGCTCTCCTTATGTCATCGGTTGTTTCACGTCGTTTGGCGAACTTGAAGTTTGTTTTCTGAATTTGTGATATATTTCGGTATCTATTTCAATATATTTTTAGTTAATACGAAATATTGATTCACTATGGGACATAATAGTTGCGTGCTCTGTGGAGAAACTCGCAAATTGAGTGAAATATCTTACCACTGATATGTTTATCAAATTTGATAGTTCATGTTGGGGACTAAATTCGCTTACTGTGAATGACATGCTCCCTCTATCTATGTTCATTACTCTGAGGTACAAACACATAAATTCACAACCCATTAACTGAGATGTTTGATCTCTGAACCTACCCTGAAAATTTCAAGTCTATCTGATTCCTAAAGAATAACATCTAGCTAATCATTGACTGGTATTTCTATATCTCCCCACCCCATAGCCAATTCTGAAAGCTGTCCTTAAACTAATACTCCAAAAATACCTAGTATATCTCCTTCCATTTTAGTACAATTCATTGATACTTCCCTGTAGAGTCTAGACAATGAACGCATGACTTGCAACGTTTCTTGTCTCCATCAAACACACATTTGAGAAGACGTCTTTAACAGATGTCAGATGCCAGCGGATCATTTCTGTGTTCATCGGGACCTTATCCTAATTGGTGCTCCCTTCTATTAATAACTTTTACAGCAACTTGGCTACTTCGGGTTGCCTTCCATATAACATAAAATGTGCACCACTTGATACCAGCCGAGGTGTGCTCCTGTCAGGATGATGTATGTTATGCCATTTTTAAGAGTAAATTGGAGAAGGGTTGGATATGTCGGACTGAAATGTTTATTTTATTGCTTCGAGACGGGATTTTGGGTTTCGGTTTTATTATGTTCCTTTGGTTGGATATAGATTGTCGAGACCAATTTGGGTGGATGTATTTTAATTCATGGCCAGATAATTTATCACCGGTATGGCAGAGCTAGGTTGTCAATATGTCAATTAAATTTTAGCATACATTCGTCATATTCTCCAAATTCAAATGAAATCAAATCCTTCAAGCGTATGATCCAATTCCTCTACATCAAACAAATCAACTTGTGCAATGATCAAACTCGATATGAATGCGTAAACAGATTATGGTTCCAAAATATCATGGCAGATGAGAAAGACGTTCTTAGCATACTTAGGACTACCATTCGCTGGGATGCCTTGCAGATAACCATCTCTAAAGTTATATAACATTTAATATAAGATTATTACATTCGACCTAGAAATGACCAGATGTATATCTATGCGGTGTCTACCTAGTGAAGTACGATTCTGTTTGAAGTGGCGTCACAATAGAGTGGCAAGAGGTACATCATCCTTGTTTCCGAATCATTACCATGACTTTCAGGAGTTTTGAAATGGCTTGTTGCGTCACTCCCAATGATCCTGCCAATTCTTGTTGTGTTTGACACGAGTTTTGATCAGGTAATGCCTCCAATTCTGCATCTTCGAAAACCCTTTTCTCTTTCACTGCCATGCTGGTCTTCGACGTCAAAATCACCGTTCTTGAGGCGTTGAAACCAGTCTCGTTCTTTCATCGGCCTCAACATAGGTATTTGAGAGCATTCGATGAGCCTCTGTCGCATATTTATTCATATTAAAGCAGAAAATTAAAACCTCCCGCAAATGACAAGAATTTGGCTTGTAAGTTGACATGTTTAATCGAGAATAACTTTATGATGCAGACACCAATCGACTAATATTTTCATGGCTTTATTTTTACAAATACCTAAGCTTATTGTATGACTTCTACGATCTATTTATTTCGACTACCACTAACCGCTATAGCCATCTATTGAAAAACGGCAGAAGCCAAGTTCTACACCTGATAACACATTACAATTGTAATGGTGGGTTTATGCACCATTCCTAAGAACTAAGGACTAAGAACTACGAACTAATAACTAAGAACTAAACCTAAGAATTCAGTGGTGTTTATGCACTCTCTTGTTAGTTCTTAGTTAAAGCATGCGCACGTGCTCGAACTACTTTCTATTTGTTCTATACTTTGTTGTTTGACATTGATATTTATTGTGAAAAAATTAAATTTGATTTTTTCAAACATACCTAATACTTTTTATCGGTGAACACGAATAAAGAACATAAAATGATAGAAACTGGTACTCGTTAATATTGAAATTCTATGCGGCGCACGCGCACTTCTATATTTTACCTGAGCCCTTAGTTCTTAGTTAAAAGTTGGCCTGCTAGTGTTAGTTCTTAGGAAACGTGCATAAACGCCCTCATTGATTTGTTATCGTTCAATTCTTAGTTCTTAGGTTTAGTCTTAGTTCTTAGGACTGGTGCATAAATCCACCATAACATACAACATCACACTGTAGACAATCTGTGCTAATTTTCATTACTACATAACTCAATATGATGTTTGGCCTTGATATTGTTTAGAATTCTTGTGCTAAAATTGCTATGAAAGCCGTTTTATGATAGAATAAACCTGCATGAATAAAATTTGTACTATTATTATTCTAAAGAATGAAACCTCTCGTACAGACTCCGTGTCCAACCATAGACAACATCGTGACTGTCCTAGCAGCGACCCAACAACCCGCATTACCATCACAAAGGAAATTAAATCGAGCGCGTTCAGCTACCGCAATCCGGGAGGTCATCGGTCGGTGGGGATTCGCTTTGCATAAATTTCAGAGCGCGGTCCGGACTCCACCTGAGACATGGGCGAGCAATCTCGGGCACGCGGAGTTTTACAGCCTGGCCAGGACCTTCCGTCAACCGGAGAAAAAGAGCAGATTGAGCAATTGAGACCGGTGTCTGACCATTAAATGAGCTGAGAAGAATGGTTTGCCATTTTTTTTCGTTAGTTGCTATGATTCATGACTTTGCGATTTGACGTAAGGAATGTCGGGTGGTTTGCTGGGAAAACTGCAGGTATTTGAGCGTTCATCTTGCAAATATTTCAGTGATGGGCAGACACGTCATTGATGACGTACTGCACTGGATTAACTGTGGCTCTGCAAATTTTATTCTATGGTTTATCGTTTATTTTTAGTTGCTATATATTTCAACATTTATGGATAATTAAACAGGGTACCTCTGCACTAACGGGTGTTTTTTTTCGAGGTATATAGCTTTAAGTTGGCATTACTGTTCAAGATGGCGACCGATTTAACAGCTCTCAGGTGATTTATTCTCAGTTTGGTTTGGCAATTCATCATGAATAGACTCAAGCCTGAACAACGCTTGCAATTTTATTTCGAAAATAATGGTTCTGTGCGAAATACGTATCGCGCCCCACGTCCATTTTATTTTGTTTTGCGATGAAGCGCACTTCTGGTTGAATGGCTACGTCAACAAACAAAACTGCCGCATTTGGAGTGAAGCTAATCCTCAAGTGTATGTCGAAACACCGTTACATCCAGAAAAACTGACTATTTGGAGCGCTTTATGGGCTGGTGGAATCATTGGTCCGTACTTCTTCAAAAACGATGATGGCTAGAACGTTACAGTCAATGGTGATCGGTATAGGGCCATGATTACTAACTTTTTCATTCCTGAATTGAACAACCATGATGTCCAGCAGCTGTGGTTCCAACAAGACGGCGCAACATGTCACACAGCTCGTGCCACAATCGATTTATTGAAAGACACGTTTGGTGACCGCCTAATTTCACGTTTTGGACCTATGAATTGGCCTCCAAGATCTTGTGATTTAACACCGCTAGACTACTTTCTGTGTGGCTATGTTACCAATCGCTTTTAAAGAAATTTCACACCAAAATCACGACCAAACAAAATTTGTTTGATGAAACAAAATTATGCCTATTCTCTATTGCCATTTAATATTCTGAAGGGGTTATTATCCCGCTTAAAAAGATTATCGTACATCCAAAAAATTGCGTGCATAAGATGTCTATCTCCTAATAAAAATTGCTTGTTTCCTGAAAGCTCATATTGCGCAAATATTCGGCTGCATCTTTTATGTGGGCCACACTGTATGATGAAAACCCAAGCAAATGATTGTGGCACTGATTTGTGTACTCACAGACAGACATGAAACCAAAATTGTTCAGAAAGGTGATTTTTTTTCATTCCAAAAGCGATTACAAAGCTTCCTCGACCTTCGATAAAGAGATTGCTCTTCTCTGATTTTTCCCATCATAACACTGTTACCGTTTTAATCCGCTGTAATTAAAACATGCTGTGAATGATTAGCATCCGTCTTTTATCTCGCCAGCCTTCAATCTGGTTAAAAAAGCGGATCGGTGTAGTCCAAATGACTGGGGAAATCGTAATGTTCACTAAACCAGATCTAGAATATTACATCGTGTCTTATGATCTGAACTTGAGACTAATTTTAGATTAGCAGGCTTCAAAAGCTTAATAAAGACGTGGTCAATGAACCTTCTTGCTACTTCCGTCGGTTCCACAACACAATGTTATGACGATTCGCATATTACAGCACCGTATAACTTTCAACTACTTCCGATAGTAAATTCGAAGAATCGTAGGAAATCACTGACGTGGAGTTGGCAACTTTTGGGAGCTAATTCATATATGAGCCAGTTACTGCCAGTTGCTGACTAAATCTATACCCACACAAGGTTATGTGGCCTCCAAGGGCGCAATAAGGAACGCTCAAAAGGTCCCGACTTCACCCTTATGCTTTCCTTTTTTTTCATTGATATACTTCGTGCATCTTCTATGGTTCATACTGCGATATTGTGTAGAAATTTTGTACGAAGTTTGAAATGGTTATTCTTTATATCTATACATGCAAAATACCCTGAAAATTTCAAGTTTCCATCTCTTTTCGTTTGAAAGTTATAAAGGGTGTTTTTTTAGAGCTATAGAACTTTAAATTGCAATGAAACAACGATGGATTATTCGTTTGACATGAATTTTATTTATCCGCAAGATAATCTTGTGCCATTACGTTTTAAATATGATTTCTGGCATATGACCGCCACGGCTGGCTCGGATGTAGTCCAATCTGGACGTCCAATTTTCGTTGACTTTTTCCAACATTTGTGGCCGTATATCGGCAATAACATGGCGAATGTTGTCTTCCAAATGGTCAAGGGTTTGTGGCTTATCCGCATAGACCAATGACTTTACATAGCCCCACAGAAAGTAGTCTAGCAGTGTTAAATCACAAGATCTTGGAGGCCAATTCACAGGTCCAAAACGTGAAATTAGGCGGTCACCAAACGTGTCTTTCAATAAATCGATTGTGTCACGAGCTGTGTGACATGTTGCACCGTATTGTTGGAACCACAGCTCCTGGACATCATGGTTGTTCAATTCAGGAATGAAAAAGTTAGTAATCATGGCTCTATACCGATCACCATTGACTGCAACGTTCTGGCCATCATAGTTTTTGAAGAAGTACGGACCAATGATTCCACCAGCCCATAAAGCGCACCAAACAGTCAGTTTTTCTGGATGTAACGCTGTTTCGACATACACTTGAGGATTAGCTTCACTCGAAATGCGGCAGTTTTGTTTGTTGGCGTAGCCATTCAACCAGAAGTGCGCTTCATCGCTAAAATGGACTTAGTGCGCGATACGTATTCAGTACAGAGCCATTATTTTCGAAATAAAATTGCACTATTTGCAAGCGTTGTTCAGGCGTGAGTCTATTCATGATGAATTACCAAACCAAACTGAGAATAAATCATTTGACAGCTGTTAAATCGGTCGCCATCTCGAACAGTAATGCCAACTTAAAATTATATAGCTCGAAAAAAAACACCCTTTATATCCTAACAAATTGAAATCCAAGACTTCCTCAGATGTTGTCAGGTTTACCGTAGTGCTAAACGATCTCATTGAAACTGTAGCAGGGTATAGAACACATTATCAAACTGACAGACTGCTTTCTAGCCAATCGAACCTCACCTTCAGTCTCCAATTTAAACACCAGAAGACTTCCAAAGACATTCCACAAACGGATACAGTTTAACCACCTAGAATGTAAATGAACCATTCGATTCTTCATCATCCAAGTAATCTGGTCTCATCTGATCGATACAAAAAGAAATAAAGAGGAGCGTTTCAAAATATTGAATATAGAGGGCTCGGCCTGTTAGGGCATCAATTAGGACAATAATACATCTAGTTTCCTCCAACAATTGCTTGCCCCATTGTTGGAAAGATGGCTATAAAATAAGTAAGCGTAAGGTGTTAACCTATCTCGGTCATAAGGCCTCAAAGACAGCTATTAATAACAAATGTCAGGGATGGTGTGGTCCTTTCTATTCAGATGTTGCGGCCTGGTTTGGACCATTGTTGCATCTTCGATTGTTTATCGATAGGATGATATTTGAATGTTGCGAAATGTTTCAGGTGATCCATTTCCTAGCCTATCAATTAGAGATCGAGCCTTGATGCTAAGGATCGATAGAATGTATAACACAATGGAGATTTTTCTACCTGAGAGTCATTGTATTATTTACTCAAATCTTAAGAGTTTTCCAATAAGAGGTTGCATTTTGAATAACCCGCTATCTGGACAGCTGTCACTTTCGAAGCTTAAGATATTATTGAAAATGATGAACTCTTCAGCACCGCAATGTAATTTTTATAATTCACTACCATAAAGCAAAAATTTGGCTGTTGTACCTTCCTCTTTACAATAAAATAAACATCCATTAATTTCTCTTTGAGTAAACTCTTGTCATTATCAAATTGAAACCTGCATCTGGAAATACCTCCCTTATTACCCCTTTTCTATTTAATCACCCTCGAAATATACCTCAGAAATAAAGGGTGTTTTTCTTAGAGCTATAGAACAACGATGGATTAATAAATAAATAAAAACACTTGACTATACGTTCACAAATTTAATAAAATATTATATTACGTTGACATGCATGTTTCGGGTTTTACCCCATTCTCAAAACTAAAACGGAATAATAAACGGTACAAATTATACATCAAACAAAACAGATGTTAACACCGGAGATAAGCGGAACTCCAGCTGATCGTTCACAATTGGCAATTTTTGTTTATGTGCTGAAGATATTTCTAAACATTCTAAAAGATCTAATCGCTTACTTTTCTCTCCTTCATGTAAAATTTTGGTTTTATTGAAATCTATAAAATGGTTACAAGAGATACAATGAGTTGAAAACCCCGTTGTGGATTTATTTTGTAAAATAGATTTTTTATGTTCTTCAACCCTAACTTTGAGAGAACGACCGGTTTGACCAACATAAAAAGCAGGACATTCGTCACAGAACAACTTATATACACCACTTTTTTCTGAATCACTTAACTTATCCCTACCATCAGAAAACATTGATCTCAAATTTTTCTTGTTTGTACACACAATATCAACTCTGTTTTTTCTTAATCTATTACAAACTATGTCGCTAATCTGTGGAATATAATTAATATATACAAATCTCTTCATTTGATCTTTAGGTTGAGGTGGATAGATACAAGTTAAAAGTTTTTCACGTTGTTTTTTCAATATTAATTTATCTATTATGTCAGGAGAGTAGCCGTTGTTCTTTGTTAATAACTTTAACATCTCAACTTCTTTTTTGAAGTTATTCTTCGATAGAGGAGTGGAAATAAGTCTGTGCACAAGGGAATGAAACGCAGACATTTTAATTCTATAAGGGTGTGAACTACTATTATGAATGAGAACATCGGAAAAAGTTGGTTTTCTGTAAATATCAAAATCAAGATGGTCATTTACGATTTTTATCTGAATATCCAGGAAGTTGAGTGATTTATCCACATTTTCCAATTCCAAAGTGAACTGAACACCGTCATAAAATGAGTTAATAAGCTTTAGAAATGATTCGAGTTCTGAATCCGAGCCAGTCCAAATACAAAATACGTCATCAACATATCGCTTCCAGTACAGTACATATACAGTCAGATTATTATTCATTATGGAAAATATTTTCTTTTCCAAATGTGTCATAAAAATTTCACTGAAAAGGGGGGATGAA
This sequence comes from Harmonia axyridis, assembly GCF_914767665.1. NCBI lineage: Eukaryota > Metazoa > Arthropoda > Insecta > Coleoptera > Coccinellidae > Harmonia > Harmonia axyridis. The sequence continues at coordinate 1,398,527 of NC_059502.1, forward strand.
GGAGAACCCATTGGTAGACCATCTAGTTGTTGATAAAATTTCCCATTGAACTTAAAATAGCTCTGTTCAAGACATATTTGTAGTATTTTCATTGTTTCTTCAATTATTTCCGTACTGAGTGAAATATTGTCATGGAGTTGTTCACTGACTAAATTTTTGATTTCTGCAGTCGGTATGGATGGAAATAAATTCACTACATCGAATGAAATCAACCTGGCATTTGAGGGAATTTTGAGGATCTTTAATTCGTTTGTTAATTGAACTGTATTTTTGATAGAATAAATAGGATTATGTTGTATCATACCTGGTAACATCGAATTCAAGCTCTTGTGAATAATGTGGACAAATTCGAACCTAACTCGTTGAATTACGTGAGTGAAACTAACAAAATCTTTTACGAAAAAGTGAAAAATTTTACAGACGTACATTTCGAAGAAACTGAAATTAAATTGCTGGAAAAAGGTTTGAAACATTGTCCGAATGTGTTCAGTAAAAACGACCTCAAACAATTTGCAGTAAATGTTGAATTGGCTTTAAATAAAATTGAACCTCCTGAAAATCGAGATCTCGAAAAATCATTATGTGCGAGAATAATATCAAAAGCTACCGTGGAAAATAATAAAAATGAGTCATTGGTTTTAAAACAAATCAAAAAGAAAGCCTCAGAAAATGACCTGATCATAACAAAAGCTGACAAAGGCAATACAGTCACATTTTTGAACAGAAATGATTATTTGATAAAAACTGAAAGTTTATTGAATTCTAATAATTTCTTAGAATTGAAGTTTGACCCTACATCAAAATTCCAAACTGCGGTGAAGAAGACAATTAAGAGCTGCCCTAACTTGTTATCTCAAGTGAGTTTCCCTCTGACCATAATGAACCCCAGAATACCCTTATTATATGCTCTTCCTAAAATACATAAGGAAAATTGTCCGATGAGACCCATTGTTTCATATACTCATGCACCATCTTTGAAGCTCTGTAAATTCTTGAATTCGATGTTACCAGGTATGATACAACATAATCCTATTTATTCTATCAAAAATACAGTTCAATTAACAAACGAATTAAAGATCCTCAAAATTCCCTCAAATGCCAGGTTGATTTCATTCGATGTAGTGAATTTATTTCCATCCATACCGACTGCAGAAATCAAAAATTTAGTCAGTGAACAACTCCATGACAATATTTCACTCAGTACGGAAATAATTGAAGAAACAATGAAAATACTACAAATATGTCTTGAACAGAGCTATTTTAAGTTCAATGGGAAATTTTATCAACAACTAGATGGTCTACCAATGGGTTCTCCTTCATCCCCCCTTTTCAGTGAAATTTTTATGACACATTTGGAAAAGAAAATATTTTCCATAATGAATAATAATCTGACTGTATATGTACTGTACTGGAAGCGATATGTTGATGACGTATTTTGTATTTGGACTGGCTCGGATTCAGAACTCGAATCATTTCTAAAGCTTATTAACTCATTTTATGACGGTGTTCAGTTCACTTTGGAATTGGAAAATGTGGATAAATCACTCAACTTCCTGGATATTCAGATAAAAATCGTAAATGACCATCTTGATTTTGATATTTACAGAAAACCAACTTTTTCCGATGTTCTCATTCATAATAGTAGTTCACACCCTTATAGAATTAAAATGTCTGCGTTTCATTCCCTTGTGCACAGACTTATTTCCACTCCTCTATCGAAGAATAACTTCAAAAAAGAAGTTGAGATGTTAAAGTTATTAACAAAGAACAACGGCTACTCTCCTGACATAATAGATAAATTAATATTGAAAAAACAACGTGAAAAACTTTTAACTTGTATCTATCCACCTCAACCTAAAGATCAAATGAAGAGATTTGTATATATTAATTATATTCCACAGATTAGCGACATAGTTTGTAATAGATTAAGAAAAAACAGAGTTGATATTGTGTGTACAAACAAGAAAAATTTGAGATCAATGTTTTCTGATGGTAGGGATAAGTTAAGTGATTCAGAAAAAAGTGGTGTATATAAGTTGTTCTGTGACGAATGTCCTGCTTTTTATGTTGGTCAAACCGGTCGTTCTCTCAAAGTTAGGGTTGAAGAACATAAAAAATCTATTTTACAAAATAAATCCACAACGGGGTTTTCAACTCATTGTATCTCTTGTAACCATTTTATAGATTTCAATAAAACCAAAATTTTACATGAAGGAGAGAAAAGTAAGCGATTAGATCTTTTAGAATGTTTAGAAATATCTTCAGCACATAAACAAAAATTGCCAATTGTGAACGATCAGCTGGAGTTCCGCTTATCTCCGGTGTTAACATCTGTTTTGTTTGATGTATAATTTGTACCGTTTATTATTCCGTTTTAGTTTTGAGAATGGGGTAAAACCCGAAACATGCATGTCAACGTAATATAATATTTTATTAAATTTGTGAACGTATAGTCAAGTGTTTTTATTTATTTATTAATAACGATGTTTCACCAAGTGTTGAGCGAGAGATCTATTTCTTTAACGATGGATTATTCGATTGACATGAATTTTACTTATCCGCAAGATAATCTTGTGGCTTTACATTTCAAATATAATTTCTGGCATATGACCGCAACGGCTGGCTCGGATGTTGTCCAATCTGGACGTCCAATTTTCGATGACTTTTTCCAACATTTGAGGCCGTATATCGGCAATAACACGGCGAATGTTGTCTTCCAAATGGTCAAGGGTTTGTGGCTTATCCGCATAGACCAATGACTTTACATAGCCCCACAGAAAGTAGCCTAGCAGTGTTAAATCACAAGATCTTTGAGGCCAATGCACAGGTCCAAAACGTGAAATTAGGCGGTCACGAAACGTGTCTTTCAATAAATCGATTGTGGCACGAGCTGTGTGACATGTTACACCATCTTGTTGGAACCACAGCTCCTGGACATCATGGTTGTTCAATTCAGGAAATTTTATACCGATCACCATTGACTGTAACGTTCTGGCCATCATCGTTTTTGAAGAAGTAAACCAATGATTCCACCAGCCCATAAAGCGCACCAAACAGTCAGTTTTTCTGGATGTAACTGTGTTTCGACATACACTTGAGGATTAGCTTCACTCCAAATTCGGCAGGTTTGTTTGTTGACATAGCCATTCAACCAGAAGTGCGCTTCATCGCTAAAATGGACGTAGTGCGCGATACGTATTCCGCACAGAACCATTATTTTCGAAATGAAATTGCACTATTTGCAAGCTTTGTTCAGGCGTGAGTATATTTATGATGAATTGCCAAACCAAACTGAGAATAAATCACTTGACAGCTGTTAAATCGGTCGTCATCTTGAACAGTAATGCCAACTTAAAGTTATATACCTCGAAAAAAAAACCATTATGTTGAGCAATACGTAAATTTTCGAAAGGGATAATAACCCTAAAAATGGCTTATAAAAATTGTTTTTTATGCATGACAGTTTCTGGATGTGATCCTTCAGTATCCAATCTTAAGGTCCTGATTCCATCTATGGGCTCAGAAAAGAACACTTTGAAGCAGCAATTTGGAGCTCAGAAATAAGAGATCCTTTTGGAGAAATTCAACCCAACTGAAAGATCTGTAGAAATTTCTTCGTTCTTTATCCTAACAAAGTGAAGTGGAAGTCCAAGACTTCCTTAGATGTCAGGTTTACCGTAGTGGTAAACGATCTCATTGAAAACTGTAGCAGGGTATAGAACACATTATCACTGACAGACTGCTTTCTAGCCAATCGGACCTCACCTTCAGTCTCCAATTTAAACACCAGAAGACTTCCAAAGACATTCCACAAACGGATACAGTTTAACCACCTAGAATGTAAATGAACCATTCCATTCTTCATCATCCAAGTAATCTGGTCTCATCTGATCGATACAAAACGAAATAATAAGGAGCGTTTCAAAATATTGAATATAGAGGGCTCGGCCTGTTGGGGCATCAATTAGGACAATAATACATCTAGTTTCCTCCAACAATTGCTTGCCCCATTGTTGGAAAGACGGCTATAAAATAAGTAAGCGTAAGGTGTTAACCTATCTCGGTCATAAGGCCTCAAAGACAGCTATTAATAACAAATGTCAGGGATGGTGTGGTCCTTTCTATTCAGATGCTGCGGCCTGGTTTGGACCATTGTTGCATCTTCGATTGTTTATCGATAGGATGATATTTGAATGTTGCGAAATGTTTCAGGTGATCCATTTCCTAGCCTATCAATTAGAGATAGAGCCTTGATGCTAAGGATCGATAGAATGTATAACACAATGGAGATTTTTCTACCTGAGGATCATTGTATTATTCACCCGAATCTTAAGAGTTTTCCTATAGGAGGTTGCATTTCGAATAACCCGCTATCTGGACAGCTGTCACTTTCGAAGCTTAAGATATTATTGAAAATGATGAACTCTTCAGCAGAGCAATGTTTTTTTTTTAAATTCACTACCATAAAGCAGTAATTTGGCTGTTGTACCTTCCTCTTTACAATAAAATAAACAGCCATTGATTTATCTTTAAATATACTTTTGTTGTCATTATCAAATTTAAACCTGCATCTGGAAATTCCTTCCCTATTACCCCTTTTCTATTTAATCACCTTCGAAATATACTTCTTTCAGAAATAAAGGGTGTTTTTTTTTCGAGGTATATAACTTTAAGTTGGCATTACTGTTCAAGATGGCTACCGATTTAACAACTGTCAAGTGATTTATTCTCAGTTTGGTTTGGCAATTCAACATGAATAGACTCACGCCTGAACAACGCTTGCAAATAGTGCAATTTTATTTCGAAAATAATGGTTCTGTGCGGAATACGTATCACGCACTACGTCCATTTTGTTTTGTTTAGCGATGAAGCGCACTTCTGGTTGAATGGCTACGGCTACAAACAGAACTGCCGCATTTGGAGTGAAGCTAATCCTCAAGTGTAAGTCGAAACACCGTTACATCCAGAAAAACTGACTGTTTGGTGCGCTTTATGGGCTGGTGGAATCATTGGTCCGTACTTCTTCAAAAGCGATGATGGTCAGAACGTTACAGTCAATAGTGATCGGTATAGAGCCATGATTACTAACTTTTTCATTCCTGAATTGAACAACCATGATGTCCAGGAGCTGTGGTTCCACAAAGACGGCGCAACATGTCACACAGCTCGTGCCACAATCGATTTATTGAAAGACACGTTTGATGACCGCCTAATTTCACGTTTTGGACCTGTGAATTGGCCTCCAAGATCTTGTGATTTAACACCGCTAGACTACTTTCTGTGGGGCTATGTAAAGTCATTGGTCTATGCGGATAAGCCACAAACCCTTGACCATTTGGAAGACAACATTCGCCGTGTTATTGCCGATATACGGCCACAAATGTTGGAAAAAGTCATCGAAAATTGGATGTCCAGATTGGACTACATCCGAACCAGCCGTGGCGGTCATATGCCAGAAATCATATTCAAAATGTAATGCCACAAGATTATCTTGCGGATAAATAAAATTCATTTCAATCGAATAATCCATCCTTGTTTTATTGCAATTTAAAGTTCTATAGCTCTAAAAAAAACAGCCTTTATATTCAAGAAAAATCTTAGGGATTCATTCAACAATGCAATCTTCTGACCTGATCCCTTCACACAGAGTCCTGACTCTTCACGGTCTATTTGGCCATCCTGCAAATGACCCCATTGACTATTTTATTAATAAATTACTGTGGGTAACTGAACCCAAAGGGAGTCGGGCGCCAGACCAGATTGATCCTGGAGGCATCCTGATATAGATTATTGGCCAATCCAAACGAATCCACTTCAGTGGATAAGCTATCTCGTAATTCATACTCTGGGATATAGGTTATAATGGATATGCCCACTGGCCAGGAAGGATGCATCCTCTCAATCTCAATTTTGCGGCCACACACGGAAAAAAATGTATTCTCAAATCAAGAAATAGGATATTCTTGAAATATTAAACTTGATCCAAGTATATATTGAATCGGAAAAAGTAAAGTAAGAAATTTGGTATACTTGGAATGAATAAATAGAATACCGAATACATATACTTCATAGAAATATATAATACTCCATAAAAGTAAATGATGTATTCAAAATGAAGGAATAAATTTATTGATTCAAGAATACTGCTACATTTTGTTTGAACATACGATATTGCGACTTCGAAGATATCATTTACTCATTATGAAAATTGAAATATACTCATTCCAAATTATATTTTTGAAGAATTGGTTTACACATTATAATTATTGCGAGTGATACATTTTAGTTGTAATTAGAATATACCCAAGTCACAAAGATGAATTGGAGACCTATTTGCTCATTTTTCATGTTCGAGACTAATCAATAATAAATGAAAATATGAAATTTTGTGGACAAAATTTCGTCATAGTGAGACATATTTCATTTTGATATTTAAATATTAGGGTTTGAGTGTTAGAAGGGGAGTGAATAATTCATCTGAAATCCACCCTGTGATTGAATTAGCAGATAATATGAATTTTATTTTTCTTTTTATGTTAATTGTAGCTAACCAACTCAATAAAGGCCATACTAGATAATTTGTTAATATACCGTTTCACAATACATCTAGTTTCTGACGCTAAAAATTGTCATAGCGGTACCATATTGAAGTAAGTTATGTGATATTTTGAGATGTGTTAATAATACATAAAAATATAAGTGAAATTGATTTTGGTGAGCAATCATGAACCTAAAAAATGATAAGAAAAACACATATTTTCTTTTGAAATAACTTTTGTTTCAACATTCAAAAATGGATGAGGTATACTAGCAATTAAACACCTGGGATTGCCCCAGATAGCAAGGTTCTCGTGACCGACACAACATGGGAATAATCGTTAACAGTTTACGTTATATGTGTGATATAGAATAAGCCAAAAATTATTTAATGGATATAAATGTATTTTACAAAATATAATTCCTTTGAGAGGTGTCTAATGACCCAAGTACTTGATGAGTGAAATATTTAAATAAAAAAAAAACTGAAATATTTTGATCACGGATATCGTTTTGAATAAGATGAGTGACAAAATTTGTTTTGATTTTTGAAAAATTCAAATGATCCAGTTCAGAATAAACCATTCATAATCTGAATTATATTTGCATGTACTAGATCTGAGTATATTATACCGAAATATACTAAAACGCGAGTTCTTTTCCCTGCATCTTCGTCAACATGATTCGACTCGTTTGATATGCCGCGCCAATGAAAACGTTCCTATCCACCTGTTGGCAGTATTTATCGAAATACAAGTATATAAATGCTTTCATCTACTAGATTCAAGAATATTATTCGAAGATATACTAAAATGCGCCCTCTGTGCAGTTTGCATTAGAAAATATCTCTTTCGATCCCCTTCAGTCTCATTTAGGTGATAGGACTGATCGGTCTACGGAAGTTTTGATTGTGTTATAAGTGTTAGATACTGAATACATACTGCAAAAAGCAAAATTTAATTAGGAATTAGGGATACATGGAGTGTCTGAGTGGAAAATTTCGAGGTAAGTTTTTATTGAGAAATAATTTCAACTCATTTAATTTTTTTTCATTAATTCGGATTTCATTTTCCTTTTCATGATGCTCTTGGTGTTTTTTACTATTGTAATTCAGCTTGATATCTTTGTATTATTTCTTTGAGGACTAGGTATTTTTGAATTGATATTTTCAACAAAATTCTTACTTTTTCAGAACAAATGCGTTAATATTTAATAGGGTCTGTTATAAAGATTTTCTAGAGATTTCTAATTATTTTCGAAATATTATTGCACTTTTTGAATACTTCCTGTTCATAATTGATGAATGTTAATTGAATTTGATTCTTTTGCAGAATATGGAAATTGTTCATGAACAATTGGGAGTTACGTTATCATTTGCTGATGAAAATGCAAATCAATAGATATCTATCGATATGAGTGAGATACAATTTTGGAATAATTCTTCAGGACCAGGTAGTATTTTTCATTCGAAAAAGTCCACGATAAAATTTATTAATCACAAATTTCTTCTTTCTTTGCAGATCTCAAATGATATTGGACAAATCATTGAAGAACAGAAAAATAGAACAACACAGAGGAATCAAACCGCCAAGCCCAACTTGTTTTTGGTATCAGGGGAAAATCTATTATAGCCGAAAAGTTTCCAAATTGTTGTATAGATGTAGATGAACTTTTAAGAATGTATCTCGAATTCTCTCCACCTAAATAATTTATTCTTTAGGAGATAACTATGTTCCTTTAATCCTTTGTATAGTACAATGTTTTATCCTGTATTTGTATAAATGTAATACAATTTCTTTCCAATGTAGATATGATTTATTTGTTGGTTTTTATTTATTTTATGGTGATTTGAGAAATAAATTCGTTTTTTATATATGCTGGATTTTATTTATTAATCAGATTAAGAAATCTAATGGATTGGATAGATAATTTCATTTATTCTTTCGAATAATTTCAAAGAATTGATTTGAAATTAATATTCATTTCAAGTAAGTTTACTGTTTTTTCGGAACAACCATAAAATTAATTTTGAATTTACCATATTACATACTTATTCTAACACTAACTTAATTTTGGTTTGAGTATATCAATTCTTTCATTCGAGTATATGATTCACTACCTTCAAACGAAGAAATGATTGAAATTGAGGAATTCAATATCTTGTCTTGAAAATATTTTATATTCAAACGAAATTTATCAACCACTCATTTCAAGTATAGTCATTTACTCATAGCAAATATAAGAATTTTCTTTGGACCAATAATACCGACTTTATTAAATTCAAGAATATCATATACTTATTTGGAATACTTGGTATATTTAAATTTGGAGAATAAAGTATACTTGACCCAAATTTATTATAGTCTTGCTTATATATGAATCTATCATATACTTCAACCAAATATTATTCACTCAATTTGAGAATAGATTTTTTTGCGTGCACAAGTTGAAGTGTTTCTGGTTGGGATATAGATCGATAGAAGTAGTCTTGGAATTACGAGGTTTTTGAACCACGAGAAATAGAGTTTTGACGTACGTTCAGCCTGGAGAGTACCGGGAATTTATTTTTCAGAATACCTTCTTTAGAAAATTCGATATCGATAACCTATCCAGCTCTATATTTTGAAAAAAAACCTTACTACAAACTTCGAGTCAGTAATTGCATTTTTATATTGGTTTTTAGGAAATTATTGCAGGCGAATAACCGTTATTTGGGGTCATTTCTGACTGAAATTTTCACACAAGTTTGTTTCAAAACTCTCGGGTCAATTACTATCAATTCCTCAATTTTCAAATCTTCTTTGATTTACATCAATTTTCCTTATGTTCTATATACACTGCTCAAAAGAATTAACGCACATTATGGAAATCTCAAATTTATTCTACAACTGAAGGTGTTCCCAATGATTATTATTTTTATCAGAATTATGCATGCATATGTTATCCACTTTCAACGTTTTTCTTCAATACAGATGTTTTTTCCCAGCAGGAATAAAAAAGATGAGATTATCAGATTTTGAATGTATTGGCTCTATTCTGAAATCATTTGTTCTCGATCAATTATAGTGATCAATAGTTTTTCTTTCGTTTGATTTTGTACACTCGATCGCTATGCAACGCGAAACACGCAATTTGACCCAAGAGGAATGTGCCCAAGCGGTAGTTTTGTGAGAAGAAGGGTGGACATACACAAGAATTGCAGAAAGGTTTGGAGTTTCCCATACAAGCGTGTCCAGAATGTTGCAGCGATTCAGGGAGACAGGTATGAATGTCCGAAGACCAGGACAGGGTAGACCACGGGTAACAACTGCCATTCAAGAACGTTATTTGACAGTTTCTTCGTTGAGACAACGGTTTGCAACCGCTCGCCTCCTTCGAAATCAGCTTGAGCAAACTCATGGGGTGCAAATTAGCACTCAGACAATAAGAAATCGCCTCAGAAAATATGATTTAAGGCCTCGTCTCGCAGCAAGAGGCCCAGCTCTTACCCCAGCCCATCGAAGGGCGCGTTTGGATTTTGCGAGAGAGCATATCCATTGGGAAGAGGCTGATTGGGAAAGAGTGCACTGAGCATATCTTTCATGTGAACGTCTGTATACAAGGGAACGTCGATCACAATGGTAGAGGCAGAATCTAGACTCATCTGTGAAGAGAACTTTTTCCCAATCAGCCTCTTCCCAATGGATATGCTCTCTCGCAAAATCCAAACGCGCCCTTGATGCCTATTTTTGATTTACTATATCGCTCAATTTTTGGAGATTTCAGAAGATTGCTTAAAATTTTCTAATTACTTGCACATTCAGATACTTCACTTCACTATTCAATACACATATTACAGACATTTATCATAAAATATAAGTTCAATTCGGCACCTTATAGGACCTTAAAATCGCAAATTTTCTAACATTCATCTTCACACATAGCCAGCTGCAATGAAACCGTGTTGTTTATCTGATGAAAACATTGAAAACACCTGATAGCAACACATGCAATAGCCGGTCGAAGACAAACATATGATTAGTCATTTCGATTCTTCTCGATAAGAAAAAGTGGTAAACGAGTTCCGAAACTAAAATTTGATGAAACTTGAAATCTGTTCGAGTTAACATTTGGAAAAAAGTAAAACTGATAGCATGTCGTGTTTCAAATTTTTTCCCAACCATCAAAGGGTAAAATGACTTCCTAATGTAGGAAAAAAATTGATCTTAACAAGATAGAAGTAGACAATATTCTTCAAAAATTTCGATTTCGAAATTTTTATTTTATAGAGGTGTCCCGAAAGTGAAACACGAGATTTCATCCTTTTTTAGACAGCCCAAATTCAAATTACGAGAAAATGAAATGAATCGCATATTAGAAAAAAATTGACATTTCGAAAATATTCTTCTCGTTTGTCGACTTTATACAGGTGTTCCGAAAGTAACATTTCTTGAATTTCGCAAACCGCCTAATTTGAATTCTCAAAAAAACGAACCTGCTATTTACCCATTCCATTCATCAACTCAAGTACCTGAGTAAAGAGTAAAGTACATATTATTTAGAAATATTATCTGACCATGTGTCACATCTCATTCTTTTTGGTAGGATCCGCTAAACAAAGGCTCTTTGTTTTCAGATGTGTGTGTGTTTATTCATTCATAGAAGCCTTGCTTTGGTGAAGCAGCCGTTGAAATTTTGACATATATTGTCGGCGTGTCATGGGCGTGCCTAGAATTATATGTGGCGATGATGAACAAAAGTTTCATGGGTTTAGGAAATGTGGATTTTCAGAACTATCCATTTGACTGTTTTTTATGTTATATTCTCAGAATTCTCATTTTTTAATTAAATTCAAATCAAATATTGGAAAAACCATACCTATATGAGCTAGAACTTTGCTGTTATACTCAGTACAATCATAGCAATACACGTTTGAAATTTTATAATTCGGTCTAGTGAATTTCTGTAAATACGAATCGAAATTCTATCAAACAATCATTATTAGTGTATTTAGCGAACCAGTGAACCTTGTAACTACATATATGTTAACGTTGTTGATGGTTATTTGATGGTTTGAGTACATGATTCAGATTTAGTTCTATTAATACATTACGTTAAGATTCTACAAGCTCTGTGTTTTTTTTTATGAATCCAAAGGCATAATGAAGGCATCTATTCTCTGAGACACAATTCAACACCCTTAATTATCTCAGTTCATGTCAGATGATATTTGAAAGATAATATTGAAATCTATAAAGTTTCGCGTACTTTTTTCGATTAGCGTGAATCAGTGAATTTAATGAAAGAAAAATAACAATAACATCCTATATTCTGCTGAATTGCTGAAAAACTGTTTGCTAGATTATCGACGTAAAGATACAAAAATATATTATTATTAGTACATATATTGGAACTTATTAAGAATCCATAATTGAATTTTTTTATATATGGATTGAAAATCAGCTATTTGAAAATTACAACCTCTGGAAGAACCGACTAATGGAGATTCAATGTATATCTTTTTCTCGAAATGGACTTGTTGCATTTCGAATGTCACAAAATGCAGACATTTATTGTCCTCTATTTGGAATTGGAGGCTTTCTCTTTTTGATCAAATGCATTAAGTAATTTTTTTTCTTTTTCCATTTATTTTTTCATTTCATTCTTTTTTTATTTTTATACTATCTTTTTTTTATTAAATGTTATCAAACATTCTGTCTACAAGGAAAACATTTCTCTAGATTTTTGAATGACTGGTCAACAGAATATTCCATAACAGTTTTAAAATACTATTCAATTTTTTTTGTTTTTTCGAGCCACCAAGTCCAAAATATTCGTTCAACCTTTCAATAGAAATGACGGAATCACATTTGTGGTTTTTTCAGGGTACATTGTGTCTCATTTTTTATGTAGGTAGGTATAAATCAATAATTTTTATACAGTTAAATTTGATATCAGCAGAATACTTCACAAAAATAAAAATTTTCGTTCTATTAATAGGGAATGAAATAAAAGTTTGTTAGTTTTGGCATTCCTGAAATAATTAATAAGTGAATCTGATCATTGGACTGTAATCATTTAACTGAATGAACTGAGTAATTGAGGAATTAAAACTGAAATAATGAACAACAAATTCACAACAACGCATAAATTTTCAATACTTTCATGTGAATCAAATCAAGTAATACATGCCCATAGAAAAATCTATTAATTAACCGATTCAGCATAGAAAAACTCAATTCACGATGACGTAACTCGAATTTTCTAAATTTGATTCCTTGATTTTTTGCCTTCAAAAATCCTATTCGTAATCTCAAGCTAGGAGAGATTAATGCAATATGACAGCTGTTATGATGTTTTATGTACCAAATTTCATGAAAATAGTTTTTATAGTTTCTGAAAAGAGCTCTGGCGTCGTACGGTGGGTAGATGGATTTTTTTATTCAATGTTTGGATTCTGCAAAGTCCAAGACGTGAAGTTTGATCATTTCAGGGGGGGTAATTGTTTTTTCTACGATTTCAAACATTCATCATTGCAAATAAAGAACCAAAAAGAGGAAATTTTGACAATTCCAGGAAATTTTTACCAACATGGCTGATTCGGCTTTCGTAATGAAGAGTTTTTCAGTAAGAGGCTTCATTTTGAATAACCCGGCCTCTGGGCAGCTTTTGAAGCTGTCATCTTTGACATTTGACTGGTAAAAACTACGTCACTTCTAAAAATGGAATGATACACGTTGTAATAACGCATTGAAATACGCTTTAGTAGTGATGACGTCACACACCGCCATTTTAGTTCTCCTGTCAGTGTTCGGAATCCAAACAAACAAATTGTCATTCAAATTAGTACGTTGTCGTTGAAAAAATTGGCTGATTTTGGTAAAAAAGATTATTTAAGGAACGATTTTACTATTAATTGATAGACAGAAGGAACGAGATTAATGCCACTAAGTTCAACTAATAAACACGGCTTTTTACAAAATCTGGGGATTGATACAGGATTCAAACTTACTGGTATTAACCTCGTTCTTTCTGTCTATCAATTAATACTGAAATCGTTCCTCTTATTCATGAAAATAAGCAAATTCCTTCAACGACACCGTACTAATTTGAATGACAATTTATTTGTTTTGATTCCGAACACTGACAGGAGAACCAAAAATGGCGGTGTGTGACGTCACACTAATAGAGCGTATTGTAGAACTTTTGCAGTTACAGTTCGCAAAACTGAAGCACTTTTGGGTCGCCGTGAAGCACTTTTTCGGCCGACAATAGTGGAACTGGTGGAAAAATGTCAGCTGTTGGAACAAGTTAGAAATGTGCAGAATCAAAACCGTGTGCGTCGCTCAAGAACAACTGAGAATATTGCAGCCGTAATGAAATATAAAGACTTAATTCCAAAACGTCCAGTCTTCCCAACACATCTTTTCCTCCCATCTCCCTATCGACTCCTCCGTCACTGTCCGCCCATAGAAATGCACCACATCACATGGCCCGCACTCCGGATGTGCAAGTCTTCTCCCACCGGATCGTCGCATCATTTGTATTTCTATGTGTACTAATGCGAACGCTTCGTTGACATGTACATAAACATGGGCACTCCCTTCCTCGACATACCTATTAGATATCATCGAATGGGCGAACTCAATTTAATCATGGCCCCCTATACGTACGCATACGAACCGGATGATTAATTATCGTTAGGACGTGGAATTGCATTATCGAAATTGACGGGTATGAGTTCGACCAGATGGTCTTTTTTTTGTATCGCGCGGGGATTTCGGAAATGCAGAAATATTGAGTAGTGTGCTTTTCGGGGGTTCCCCTTCAGCTGGCACGCGATGGATACGTTTGAACGGTAAGGGCAAGGTCGTTTGTTATCGTGATTTGTTATGGTCTTTTTCGAAGTTATTGTATGAAGGGTGTGTACAGGATGTTTTCTGCAGTGAAACATTGATGTATTCATTGGGGCATAGAGCAATAAACGCAAAAATGAGTAAAGTACTGAAGTGAACGCAGGAGCTTTTGAGCGCTCTTTCATTCATACATCAATTACACCTAACTTTATTCGAGTATAGAGACGAACTGCGATCTAAAATACACTGCGCAAAAAAATTAACGCACATTCTGAAAATCTCAATTGTTAATGAAAGTTAACTCTACATTGACTTTATAACTTATTCTTTATGTTCTCTCGGGAAGGTTTTGAACGAAACAAGACACATTTATTGTAAGAAAAATTCAGGATTTCACCGAATCTTATGTGAAAGAAGAGAACTAAACAATTTTCAAAATACTGGAATGCTCTCTGAGGCGATTTCTTATTGTCTGAGTGCTAATTTGCACTCCATGAGTTTGCTCAAGCTGATTTTGAAGGAGGCGAGCGGTTGCAAACCGTTGTCTCAACGAAGAAACTCTCAAGTAACGTTCTTGTATGGCAGTTGTTACCCGTGGTCTACCCTGTCCTGGTCTTCGGACATTCATACCTGTCTCCCTGAATCGCTGCAACATTCTGGACACACTTGTATGGGAAACTCCAAACCTTTCTGCAATTCTTGTGTATGTCCACCCTTCTTCTCACAAAACTACCGCTTGGGCACATTCCTCTTGGGTCAAATTGCGTGTTTCGGCGTTGCATAGCGATCGAGTGTAGAAAATCAAACGAAAGAAAATTTATTGATCACTAGAATTGATCGAGAACAACTGATTTCAAAATGGAGCCAATACACTCAAAATATGATAATCTCATCTTTTTTTATTCCTGTTGGGAAAAAACATCTGTATTGAAGAAAAACGTTGAAAGTGGATAACATATGCATGCATAATTCTGATAAAAATAATTATCATTGAGAACACCTCCAGTTGTAGAATCAATTTGAGATTTCCATAATGTGCGTTAATTTTTTTTGCGCAGTGTATATTGATGTTTTGAATCCGTATCTCGCCTCAATGAGAATATTATCAAAACTTTTTTGAAAATTTCAGTCTACCACTTATAAGGTGCAAAAAAGTTTCCTACTCCTGTTTTCAGGTCTAATAAGTCTCTTAGCTACAGGCTGCATCCTTCGAATTTTCCGGTTTTTGGGCAGATAGGATCGAAGAGAAGCAAACATTTAAGAAATAACAAGAATAACGGAATTTTCGTGAGATTTCAATTTCATAGCAAGAAGACGCAGTATTTATATTTAAAAATTTCCGTAAATTCAAAAAGGGAGATCATTTTCACCCGAAACAGATAAATTTATGATTTTAAATGTTGTATTTGTTTTTCAATGAAAATCTGAAATAATGAATTTTCTAGTATAAATTTCATGTTTGAAATATTCCTAAATCATTTGGCATCGTCATCATGCACTCAATCGGTCACCTACTCTAAAATTCCGAGCGCAACAGTTCCAATTACTATACAAGATGTCAACGACATCCGGAACACCTAAAGAGATGCCAGATTTCCTATAAAAACTGGCCTGGAAATTCTCGAACGAAATGGCTAACGACAACCATTAGTATTATGTCTCTTTTCGAGTGTTATTTTCGACAAAGTTCACCGTTAAAAGCCTTCGGGCTGTCTAAAATGATATAATTCTGCGGTATATGAACAAAGCTCCATTCAAGAGTGTAGAGACTGTATGTACCATAATGGCTTATACGCTATCGAAATCCTATCAAACAATTATGAATCACTATTAGTGTATTTAGTGAATCAGTGAATTTCGTAACTGTATATTAACGTTGGTGATGTGCAGGTTTAAAGGCATGATTCAGGTTTAGTTTGTTGGCTACATTGCGTTAAGATTGTTTATAGACGGTGTTTTTTTTTTAAATCTTATAGCATAATGAGGCATGCATACTCTCAGGAACAATTCAACTAAATTATCATAACTCAGTTCATGTCACGATAACATTAAAAATTATAAATTTAGCGAAAATTAACGCATTTATTGATGAATAACAATACCATCTTATATTCTGCTAAATTCCTGATTAACTGTTGTGTGACATATTATCGACTTGAAGATATACAAATATGATGTGATTAAAATATAAAGAATAATTAAGAATCTATTTGAAAATTAAAACCTCTGAAAGAACCGACAAATGGAGATTCAATGTATACTCATCTCTCAAAATGGACTTGTTGCATTTTGAATTAGACAAAATGCACACATTTATAGTCCTTTATTTGGAATTGGAGGCTTTCCATTTTTGATGAAATGCATTAAATTTTTCTCTTTTCCATTCATTTTTTCATTTCATTTTTATTTCTTTTTCCTATTTATGTTATTGAACATTCTGTCCGCAAAAAAAATCTAACATTTCTCTTGATTTTTGAATGAATGTTCGACAGAATATTCCATAACAGTTTTAAAATACTATTCAATTTTTTTTGTCTGTTTGAGCCACCAAGTCCAAACCAATCATTGAACCTTTCAATAGGAATGACGGAATTCCATTTGTGGTTTTTTCAGTGTACACTGTGTCTCATTCATCTGTAAAAAATCTACTTTATGTATAAATCAAAAATTTTTATACAGTTAAATTTGATTTCAGCAGAATACTTCGCAAAAATATAAGCATTCCTTCTATTAATAGGGAATGAAATAAAAGTGTGTTAGTTTTGGCATCCCTGAAGTGAATCTAATCATTGGACTGTAATTATTTAACTGAATGAACTGAGTAATTAAGGAATTAAAACTAAAATAATAAACAAATTAACAACAACGCATAAATTTTCAATACTTTCATATTCATCAAATCAAGCAATAAATGCCCATAGAAAAATCTATCAATCAACCTTCTCAGCATAGAAAAACTCAACTCACGATGACGTAGCTCATTGCAACGACTTCGAGATCCGAATTTTATACCTACGAATACTTTCAAATCACCCGACCGATCAGACGTGAGTGAATAGATTATTCAATTCGCCTGCAACTCAGCATGAAACGTCGTCTTCTGGCGAAATGCAGAAATCGCGTGTATTATTTCCGCTTCTCTGTGCGTGCCGCCATCTTGCCGCGGCACATAGAGCAATCACAGAGATCGAAGAGGCAGATAAGGCCGCTTCGGTATCGAAACAAACGCTGGACGTGTCTTCTAACACTTTCCAACGTCGGAGATGAATTCAATCGGCTTAATTAACGTTTTCCGAGATATTCTATGGTTGAATTTATGTTATCGCCATCGAACATGCCGTATACATACTAAGATTGTATAGAATAGGTGCTTGCTGAACATAGAACCAGTACTTATGGGTTGTCAATTTGACAGTATGCATCATCTTTAATTTAGGTTATGTTAGGTTAGGGGATGTTATTGCTTTTTGAAGTTTAAAGGTGCATTCTGAAGGCGAACTATGAAATCTGTGATGGAAGCCTTCAACTGAATCCTTTGTGATCTGGTCTTATGATAGAAAACCATCTAAATGGTAGTTCAATTCAACATAAATATCAAAAGAGGTGGTGCTTTTTGTTTGGGTAACAAGTAACCAGAAAGGTCAACTAGGATACAGGGCTTACTAAAAATCTATACACAGATAGTTATCTGTACAAGAATTCTAATCACCAGTCACAACAGGAGGATGATACTTGTAGAAAGAGCTAGACATAGGTATATGTGAGGTGAAACACCTTCAGAAAGAGTTGGATCATTCGGAAAAAACCTTTTTCACCAATGTTCCGAGATTGAACTTGCCTTTTATAACTTCTCTGATCAAAAAATCGAAAAACTTCATTAACTCTAGAATATCGAAACAAAGCAATACAAAAAGTAGTCTTGAGAGGTGCTGATGACATAAAAAACATTGAAATTCGAGTCCAGGAGCATTAATGATGTTGCTGATTGAATAACAACCTCCTACGAACATATTTCATTCGATAAATAAAACACCAAGAATTCAATTGATCAAAAATTACACATCTTATTGTATTCTGCTGAATAACCAATCAACTGTGAGGCAAATTGTAGACGTTGAGATCACTTGATGTGATTGGAATATAGGTAATGATTAAGAATCTAATGCTAATTTTATTTTAGTAATTAAACTGCTGGAAGAACCGACTAATGGAGATTTAGGTTATATTTCTCAATGTGGACCTGTTGCATTTTGAATATCACAAAATGCACTCAAATATTGTCCTTTCTTTGAACTTGGAGGCTTCCCATTTCTGAAGAAATGCATTGTATGACATCAGACATTCTGCCTACAACGAAAAGTCTGATAATAATCTAATCTAATTGTTTGGCAGAATATCTCATGACATAAGAGAATATAAATATTGAATGAATTGTCTCTATTTTACTTTTTTGTCTTTTTTCTTTTCTTTTTATTTTTCTCTGTTTTTTTTGTGTTCTTTCTTTTCTGTTTTGATTTTCGTTTTTTTTTTAACTTTTTTTCATTCATATCAACAATAATACTAACATTAATTTATGGCATTGAATATTCTGCTACAATAATCTGATATCTTCTTTATCATTGAATTATTGTTCAGTAGAATATCCCCTGACATATTACATTGATAAATGCTGATAATTTCATTGTGAAAATATTTGACATAAAATTAAATATAGTTTTTTCCAAAATATTTTTACATATTTTGTAAGTGTGACACAATGGGTGATGAAGAACTAAAATTACATATATTGACATATCAGTTGACATTCTGGTCACAAAGAAGAATTGATATACATACTTCTAATTTTTGAATAATTGTTCGGCAGAATATTACATGATATGTGAAAACAAAAATATTGAATAGCTTTTCTTGTCCATTTTTTGTTTTTTGAATGCTTTCTTTCATGTTTTTTTTTCTATTTTCTTGCTTTTTTTGTTCTTGTTTTTCTTCAGTTCATTTTTTTGCTTTTTTTTTTTCTTTTTTCTACTCAATAATTACATTGCTATTATGTGTCATTACAACATTCTGCCTACAATTAAAACTGAGACGTTTCTAAATACTTGAATGATTGTTTGACAGAATATCGCAATAACTGGCGAACATAATTATAAAACATAATGTATAAATCGAAATACAATAAACATTTTTTATCATTTGAGCCACCATGTCCAAATACCGCATTTGAATCCTCCCAAATGGATTTATAAATTCATTTGAAAGGATGGATTTGAATTGACGGAATTTCATTTGTGGTTTTTCCAAAGTACCTTAAGTCTCATTCATCTTACAAAAATGTACTTTATATGTCAATCAATAATTTGCATACAGTTGAATTCGATATTTCAGCAGAATACTTCTTAAGAGTTAAAAAATTTGTTGAATTGATAAAGAATGAAATGAAGGTTCGTTATTTTCAGACAACAATAAAATGAACCCAATCAGTTGGACTGAAAACGTGACACTAGAGAAACTAAAAATTAAACTGAACTCCTAAAAATATCTGCGCATTCGAAGTTACCTATAGATCCTAAATCTGATATAAATCCTGACAAAAGATCAACATAAGCCGATAAAGCTCAAAATGGACCCAACGGCAACATCGAACTAGCCACGAGTGACAAATGCAGCAACTTGTCATAGCTGTCATCTGCTCGTGACATCTTCACGGTCCACGATTTTACTACGTCTCCAACGTGATCCATTTTAACCGAAACAGATACCGTGGCGGAAGTTATTTGTACAGAGGTATCGAAAATAAAATTCCCAAATTAGTTACTCAGATAAAACAGATCGAAATAGTCGAACAGTTTCTGACTGTTGGCGGGCATATGGCGCGCCAATGAGATTAGGATTTCTTCTGGAAGCAGTTCCGGCACGTCTTATCAATGGCGCAGGGGTTTTTAATGGATAAAAAAAAATTAACGGTTATTGGATGGTGTTTGTCTTAATCTAGCGTAAGACTCGGAAATACTAAATTTACATAGTATGGGCTAGATGTTGCTATGGACTGTTTAGGTTAGGTAGGACTTTTTCAAGGGCTTAAAAAATCAGGAAAAAAATTGTTCACGAAAAGTTGAATTCAATCTAATAACTTACCCGAAGTAACATTTTGGAGAACTGATTTTTTCTTTCAATATCTCATTTTTTTAATATCTTTTTTTTTTCAAATGATTTTTTTTTTGTATATCTTCGATATTTCTAAAGTTTGTTGTAAAATATGTATAATACGTAACTCGACTTTTTTATACACAGGGCGAATAAGAGCGAAAAAGAGAAGTTGCTTCATGACGACCCAAAAGTGCTTTAGTCTTGCGTACTTAAAAATTTGCACCATTCTCTAGTGAATTTTCACAATTTCATTGCGTTGTTGGATCATGTCAATTCATTTTTAGTATTGACCTCAGAGTAATTAACATAGATACAGGAAGCATATGTCATTTTCAGTAAGCAAATTTTGTCCCCAACATGAAGCAGCAAATTTGACATTGACAGCGTTTTTCCATCACTCCTAAAAAATTGTCGCTTCTAAGAACGTTGAAATGGTTATAATTCATAATGGCAACACTGTGTATTGTTTTTTGACATTTCTTATGTCATTTGTATACAGTAGGTTATGCCATTCAATCATGGAATGACACACGCTTTAACGAAGTTTAAAATTCATTAAATTTTAAATCGCATCATTCCTATTGGAAAACCTTTTATAACCGGCAAAACTGTTGAATTCATATAAAATGGTGAATCACCTTGAAAATTCTGAAATTGGCGAAAATCGAAGATAATGTTATCACGTTAATTTTATGGAGACGAATATTTTGCTTTAACTTTCAAAACTCACCGATTTAATAATTTCTCCAAGCATCACAGGAAGGCAGAACTCACATTGTCCATCAAAATCGAAGATGGGAACGATTTCCGGGAGATCCCTTAGTGACCCAACCCCAAAAGGGGTCAAACCATGCTCTAAGACCCTTCCATCAATTCCTTCGCTTCGACCTTTTGGACAACGTAGCCCTAAAGACGACTGGATTCAGCACTCAAAGTTGCTTTTACCTGAAACAAAAAGAAAATTAGGTACTGCTTATGGTCAAGAACTACCCACTACCGGTAATTTTGTTTATTGTTGTAAATAATGTTTTTTGGATGATATAGAAATCTTCCAATTATTCGATATATGAAGTTTATTAAGTTTATCACACTACTTGGAGGAATTTTTCCAAAATTAAATGACACAACCTCACAATAATAAACATGAATAGAGGGAGCATAATGTTGTTTTCAGTAAGCAAATTTTGTCCCCAACATGAACTATCAAATTTGACATGATGCGCGCAGAAATAAAAACATATCGATGATACGACATCTCACTTAATTCGCGAGTTTCTCTACAAAGAACGCACTTCTTATGTCCCATAGTGAATCGACGTTTCATATTTCCTCAAAATATATGGAAATAAATATCTGATTATATCAGAAATTCAGAGAAAAACTTCAAGCGCGCCAAACGACGTGAAACAACCGATGACACTAGGAGAACAAAAGTTGCCAAACCTTGGATTTCAGAGGTAGATACAGAAAATAATAAATTCTGCTTATTATAAATTCGACTATCAGGAAAAATATCGTATTCCAAATATTCAAATTTGCATATTTAATCGGGAATCGCTCAAATAAATATATTTCATTCAATATAATAAACATTCATAACGATATAGTAAAATTGTGGATTTGAAAATATATCGCAATCCGACAACATAATCTTACCATGTTGGGGAGATGTAAAAATTACATATATTCCCTCTATTTATGTTTTTTACTCTATGGTATTGACGTAGTTTCTACTTGTCAAATGTCAAAAAGTGACAGCTTCAAAAATGACAGCTGTCCGAATAGCGGACTATTCAATTCCAATTCTTATTGGGAAAACCTTCAGTTTCTTCAAACTCTTCGCGGAAACTACGAGTGTTAACACTTCAAGTTTGAAAATGACATTAATCAGACTACATGCAATGACAGATTAAGTCGCTTTCTATGAACCGCATCGTCTATGGTCTGAGAACCCGTTACCAACGTAACAGCGACAGACGGAGTACGCATCAGCGATAACGGAACAGCGTAGAAAAAATAATCATCTTCAATTGGCACCTATTACACGATCTTCAGCTGTTAACAATGCACCAGGTGGGAGGCTCTCCAATAAATTAAATATGGGGAACGCGCCGCTTCGGTCATAGAAAACGGCCTATCGGTATACGGACGAAGAAAACTAGTAAAACTCTAACAATGGGACAATAAATAACGTTCGAATAAACAATAATCCACGCGCAGTCATTAATAGAATTTGGTCGGAAACAATAAGCACTAATAACTTATTGGTAAAAATTCCATTGTAACGCTAAAACGACATTTTACGAGTTTACGAGTCACAATCAATGGAGGCTGTGAACTGTAGAGGTGCTTGAGGTTTGCTTATTTTCATTGTGAGGCCGCGAACGTTCCTTATTGCTTCATACCGTTTTACTTTTATTGACGTTCTCGTATTGTTTTGAAAAAATGAGTTTAAAGTAAGTCAGTTCTACGAAAAATGTGATTATTTTTCATTTCTCACTGACCGAGAACCTACAAAAAAGATTTTCAAGATAAGGAAGAAAGCCGAAAGAGAAACACTCTAACGGAATCTTATATCTTCCTGGGTTGGATCATCCTTCGAAACTTTGATCTGCAAGATCTGAAAAGTACCTGGAGCTTAGCAAAAATATGCTACACCTCCTCACTGGATTCCTCACAAGACATTGCTGTCTTAGGAAGCATCTCATGAAAAAGAGTCTAGCAGAAAACGACGAGTGCAGATTTTGCAGGGATGAGGAAGAAATTCCGGATCGCCTGGTGACAGAATGTCTTGCCATCGTTAGTCAACGAAAAAATGCTTTGGACAAGAGACTTGTAGAAGTGAGGAAGTAACCTCCTTTCCCTTAATGGAAAGCTCCTTCCTGGAAACTGGGTTGGACATATGAGGATACTGAATCAACTAGATTCAAACCTCCTCGCAAAACCATCGGATATTATGCCAACCACCTACGATTTTGAAACGCCCTTTGAAACGGTTATAAATGACCGTCCTAGTGCAATAAGTCTCGTAAATCGTCTGGACAAAAAGTCATCCATATGGTTTACAGATGGATCAAAAACAGAGAAGGGCATCGGCATTGGGATATATGAACCTAAACTGAGGATCTCTAAAGCCCTGGGAAGTGAGCCCTCGATTCTTCAGACCGAGATAATGGCTGTTTATGTATGCGCCCAGGAGTGTCTCAAAATGAACCTCAAGGGGGCGCATATCTACATCACCACGGACAACCAAACCACGCTGAGACCCCTGGAATCGTGTTGTCAGAGGTCTTTGCTGACTTGGGAGTGCCGTAACACCATAAAGCAACTGGCCAGAGGAAATAAGGTGACTCTACTATGGGTACCAGGGCACTGTGGGGTTGAAGGAAATAAAAGAGCGGATGAACTTGCAAAAAGTGCATCAAGGTTAAGACCTGCTGAACCTGAGCCTTCCTGTGGGATAGGAAAAGACCAATATAAAGCTGCGGTCCAGCTATGGGAGTTGAACAGTAGGACAATCCACTGGACTAACACTCCTAGACTTGTTCAGGCAAAGACATTCGTGAAGATTTCACCTACCTACGCCAAAAAGCTCCTGAAGCTGTCGCGAGCCGAACTTCGGGTGATGGTGGGACTGCTGACGGGGCACTGTCGGTACAAACATCATTTGTACCGGATCGGAAAGTCAGCAGACGAGATTTGCAGGCTCTGTGGAACGGAAGCAGAAACAGCCGAACACTTGATATGCAAGTGTCCGGAGCTGGCTGGCCTAAGAACCATTCACATGGGTAAGCCGGTCCTGGATACCAGAGAGGTAACGGCCAAGGCCCCTAAGGAGGTTGTCAATTTTATTAACGTCGTTGACGACCTCCCTGGGTTTCTATGAATGAGTAGGGTAGTAAACACAAGATCTGCATGGTCGCAGTTCCCGGAATGCTTACCAAACCAAAACGACCCCAGTTCAAATAATAATAATAATAATAATAACCTCCTTGAAGCCATCTCAGATAATGGAGTTCATCAAAACTCTGGAACTGAAGGACGAGCTATAGACTACAACGACTTATGGCGAGAACATCTCTGATGGAAGGCTTGTCTCAAGTGACTCAATTCCTTCTGGACGCATTTTGGCTCAACCATCGTTTTTGTTGAGGGTGAAGATTAGAATCCTTGTGCAGATATCACAAATGGTTGTGCAAACTTCTTTTGAATGGTACGAAATCGAATTGGCACGAAATCGTAGAGGAAAACAAATCAGATAGAGACAGATAAAAGGTTGCTTTAAGCAGAATGTCCTAGTTCAACTTTTGAGTTGCTTGGTACTAAACTTAGACGTCTAGAAACGGTCGAGTCCTCTCTCTTTCAATTTCGAAATGATTCCTCACCTTGAGACCAAATGACAAAGGTGTCATCAACAGATCCCAGCCAAGTTGATGGGCCCTTTCGAGACCTTTGTAAGGCTTCTTTCGAATCTTTCCATGAGGAAGTTTGCGATAGCTGGACCTAAGCTATCACCCTCCACATATTTCTTTACGCTTTTCCTACCATATGTTACGATTCTCATAAAATTTGAATTATTCATGAACAAGTACTTCTTCACCGGCCAATTCCGTATTCAAGTTCTATTCCGAGAAACTTATACCATTATACTTTCCCATCCTGCCATCGAACGAATATTCAGGAAAACTGTATTATTAAGTATGAATTGAATCCGATGCGGAGTCACTCCTTATGCAGTTATTTCTCGAGTGGGACTATCGAGACGGAGTTGGGACTGGCGCCATCTATACGCGTGGGATTTCCATTCGGAATTGTCAACACGTGTAATTCGATACCGATGGTGCCCTGTACGTTCTAGGCGACTACTCTCCGGTTGAGTGACTCAATTTGAATGTTTTAGAGAGGCTGTACAAATATTGTATAGACCCCGGGTGTTTACCAAAGGCATCCTTAAACGCCCACCTGGTCATTGACAATGACAACAATGATGGTAGTACCGTTTTGTGGTTTTTGATGGTTGGTACGACTTCATAAAGAATAGAAAAATGTCGTAATTTGAATGATATACCAATTGATAATAAATATCTTACGCCCAGAAGGCTGAATATTTTCAATTTGATTATCGGCAAGAGATTTATTGTATTCGAAGTATACTTCAACATTCATTTTGTCTGTTCAGAGTTTTTTCGGGAGCTATAAGAAATTTTCGAAGAAATTTGATCATAAAATCGGGGATAATCAAGTTATCAAATTCTGAAATAGTAATTTACGTAACAAGTCCGGAAAATAGAGTTTTTTTGGACGAATAGACAAAATTCCAGGACGAGCGTAAGCGAGTCCTGGAAGTCTGTGAGTCCAAAAAAACCATATTCGGGCGTGTTGCGTACAATATTTTTTCGGAAACCATGTAAAATAACACTATCGTTGCTGCTTTTCATATTTTATTGCGATTGCGATCAAAAAACATGCAAATTTTTGACAACTAATTTCATATGAACTGTCAGCCGTTATCTCGGTTGCTATGGATTCTATGATTCTTTTCCGGCCTAGTCCGGGAAGTACGTACTTTCCGGACTAGGCCGGGAAATGCTACTTTCTCAGAGAAAAAGCGTCCGGGAAGTGAGCACTTCCCGGACGGTTGCCGAAAAACATATTTATACAGAAACACGAAAAGTCGAAGATTCAACCAACAAAGACAAAAATATGCTTTTCGATTCATAAGCCACTTTTTGAATAATTTGGGATATTTTGCAAGGTGATTGTTGATTGGAGGTACAAATTGAAATGACAAAATGATATGCTAATTTTGATTGCAGAGCTAAAGGGTGATTTTTTCAGAACAGTTTTTGCTTATTTTCCTCTAGACTTTTTTTGGTAGACCCCACAGGTAATTTAGAAAAATGTTAAAAGAATCTTTGGTCCAGTATAACACTTTTTGGTTTTTCAAATCTTTAAACGAATTTGGAAAGTACGAATAACTCTTTGTGAAGTTGAATGCTTCAATTTTGACCTTTTCATTGCATCGAGGACTTCAAAATACAATTTAAATCGCATAAAATTCTGATTCAAAGTGCAACAAACGAAAGCTGCAAACATCTGCGCTCATAAAGTGCTGCCCGAGCATAACCTCAAACCTCACAGACAGTAGATTCAAATTTCGATGATGGATAGCAATTTAAGTGGAACCGTCGTTCTGGGAATTGCTTATTGCTCGACATCTCAACTTTTAATGAATTTATGGCCGTAAAACAGTAAATAAATCCCCGCTTGGTTGGTACATTTTAGGTTGCACATCTTCGCGAATTGTAATTGCAGTTGGCCATTGACATCCAAGGAATTTTTCTTTTGTGAAAGGTCAGTGGCGTAGTCTGAGAATTTCGATTGGAAAATATTCTTTGTCGAGTTTCAAAAAACACGTGAAGAGAAAAATACTTTACTGATGTTAATATCGTTCAACCAGAAATTTTTTTCACTTCAATTTTTCATCCCTAACCCTTTCAATCTATACACTCAATTCCGAACTACACTGCGTAAAAAAATTAACGCACATTATGGAAATCTCAAATTTATTCTACAACTGAAGGTGTTCTCAATGATAATTATTTTTATCAGAATTATGCATGCATATGTTATCCACTTTCAACGTTTTTCTTCAATACAGATGTTTTTCCCAGCAGGAATAAAAAAGATGAGATTATCAGATTTTGAATGTATTGCCTCCATTCTGAAATCAGTTGTTCTCGATCAATTCTAGTGATCAATAGTTTTTCTTTCGTTTGATTTTCTACACTCGATCGCTATGCAACGCGAAACACGCAATTTGATCCAAGAGGAATGTGCCCAAGCGGTAGTTTTGCGAGAAGAAGGGTGGACATACACAAGAATTGCAGAAAGGTTTGGAGTTTCCCATACAAGTGTGTCCAGAATGTTGCAGCGATTCAGGGAGACAGGTTTGAATGTCCGAAGACCAGGACAGGGTAGACCACGGGTAACAACTGCCATTCAAGAACGTTACTTGAGAGTTTCTTCGTTGAGACAACGGTTTGCAACCGCTCGCCTCCTTCAAAATCAGCTTGAGCAAACTCATGGGGTGCAAATTAGCACTCAGACAATAAGAAATCGCCTCAGAGAATATGATTTGAGGCCTCGTGTAGCGACAAGAGGCCCAGCTCTTACCCCAGCTCATCGAAGGGCGCGTTTGGATTTTGCGAGAGAGCATATCCATTGGAAAGAGGCTGATTGGGAAAGAGTTCTCTTCACAGATGAGTCTAGATTCTGCCTCTACCATTGCGATCGACGTTTCCTTGTATACAGACGTCCACATGAAAGATATGCTCAGTGCAATTTCCTGAATACTACTGGTTTCGGGGGAGGATCGATTATGGTATAGGGTGGAATATCTTTGACTGCTCGCACAGATTATAGACTAATCGCTAGACTTCAGGTTTTTTTTTGTGATCTACGTGATCGTATGAATTGGAAGAGTTATATACTTTAACCGTTAAGTGCCAAATATCCTATTAAGAAAATCGAACATAGTTTCTTCGGAATCTCAACAAAATCCGTGAAACCGCATCGCAACTTCTGAGCCACCCTGTATACCGTCCGCAAAATAGACAAACACCAACTCGTACTCACCCGATGAATCTGCATGCTCCTAAAACTTTATGGAGTCGATAAAAGCGACCTCAAGATCCACGCAGCGAGGCACGGCACAGTGGCAGGAGGCCGTATAATTTGCCATTATGCCTTTGACATGTTTTGATATAGGCACATATAGCTTATGACGGCTCCTGTAAATGGTGTTTCTACGCCCGGTAATAGATGTAAACGTCGCTCGATATCGTGCTATAAATTACCTGGACACTGATTGCCTGTATTATTCATACGTTATTTTTGTGGGACTCCGAGTATCGTCGTCCTATTATACCAGTCGAGGTTTAAATTTATGTCCTGCGGAGCGGCATATTCTATCGATCATTTATCTGCATCTGGTCCTTGGAGTTATTGATAGATTTCAAAGAGATTTTTGCGGCTGATGATGTCGTTTTTTCCATTTGTTGTCTGTAAGGAAAAAAATCGTGATTTAAAATCGTATAATCAACTATTCAGTCGTAGGGTATTGAGAGAGATCAATAGTAGTTTTGATATTCAAACGGTAATAAAAATTGAGTGTGTGTAATTGAGAGTTTGAATTATTCAATTTCGTATGCATATAAAAAGTGAAATTCTACAGGTACCGCCAAAATGCAATATTACGCAACCTCTTCCCAGTGACGTCACTAGGAATTAGAAACATCTTTTGTGAAGATTATTTTTATGTTAATAATAAGGTTATTATTTTCATTCAATACTATTTAATTGTGAAGATTTCTTTGGTTCGTTTTTACAATAGCAACCTGTTGGAGGTTCAAAGAGAATTGAGAATTCAAAAGTTGTTTTAAATACCTTAAGACTGATCTATTCAAATTTTCAGAATAGCATCTTATTCTATTGTGAGAAATACTAAAATTCGCAAAAACGCCATACACAAATGATCGAAAAGACAAATGACGTATTCATTTCAAATTGACGTCATCATAAATTCGTCCAATCCAGTTCCTTATCGCCTAGGTAAGAATTTTACTAGTTTATGTAGCTTTTTTGAGTGTTTAATAATGTATATACTTGTCAAACTAAAGTCTAATTCAATAAGTAGGTTATTATTTTTTTTGCCGTTGTCAAAAAGCTGGCTCAAGAGGATTCATATTCTTCTTTACTCTTATGACCCCAAATTAGTGACCATTGTTAGGGTTTGCATTTCACACATACATATTATGTCTGTCCTAGTCTGAGTGAATTGCAAGAAAATTATCAAAATTATTCGATGGACGGATGAAAATTTAGGATATTCAGTTTGCGTTTGTATGGAATTGAATTTTCTTCGAAAACACTCAAATGGGACTGGTACAGATAACTCTTCCAATTGAATTTACCATCGTTAGAGTCACTGAAAGTGAAAGTTAGGACCGACAAATCGTGGTTTGAGTCTGCCACATAAAGTCACTGAAAAGTAGGTTTTATGCCTAGCGCATTCACCAATTCGTAAGAAAGACATCAATATCTGATTTAAATGCGTTCGTGAGGTGCCCCCTCCAGAGTCACTATATCTACAGCCTGTCTTTCAACTCCAAATTACTAATGAACTCCAATATCTGGGATGGTTTCAAGGAGGTTATATATTCACACCACAATTTGCTGGTCCAAAATATTTTTTTCATTGACCCACCATAGCTTGGCATTTTTTGACCATGTGATCATAAGTTTCTTTCTCCTTCCTACATATTCTGCACTCAGTTTCTTATAAACTCATTAAATTTTTCGTGAGAGAGCAAAAATCTGTAACGATGCCAATGAGGAGATGTAACCCTGCTCTGAAGGAGTTTAGTTTTTGCAAAATCAAAGTTTCTATCCGTCCTTGGAAGAATCCACCAGAGTATTTATCTTTCGGTTGCCTCCTTCTCTCGAATCTCCATTTCTTTAGTTGCATTTTCCACTAACATAGAAAGGTTCCAGCCAAGTGGAAGATATTCATGCTACCTATCTGACAAATTTATTGAACACTTTTTCCTGTGATTTCTGAGTGCCCAGGAAGACCATATCAATATTTTCTAATTCATCAATTTACCTTCGACACTCCCATGTCCGTGACATCAATGTCCATATCAAGATTGAACAATGTGGGACCAAATCAGGTAAACCCCTAAGCTGAAACAGCAAACCTCGAAGCAACCAAAAAAAAATCTTCCTGCGAAAATTTCGAAACGTAAAAACGCACACCTGAAGACTTACACATCTCTCTCTCGAGAGAGAGAGACTTTCAAGTCCCCAACCTACCTCTCTTTCGCCCGCTTTCGCAAAGATGCCCGTAATCACGAAAGCGTTGACCCCGATATCTATCGGTTGGCGCCTAGCTGCATTCCTGCCAGCACGCGCCGCCTCTGTCTATCATCCGTGAAATAAATCCGCGCGCATTCCGCTCCGGTGACTCGACGCCTACGGAACCCATTGTCGTCGATCTGCGCGACCTACTGTTATCTCTGCAAGAACCGGCACGATCTTAAGACGTTCGGGTTGGTTAGGATCGTAATTTTCGGTACTCTGCGGTTGGGGAGTCGAGAAGGCATGCTTGAGACTCGGAACAGTAGAGAAAACATGTGTAGATATGCCTTTTTCAACTTTTCTCAGGCTTCGCAATCACTGGAAGAAGTTAATGGTTTACTAGCAAAAGTAAGGTCAACCTTAACTGTGCTCATCATCCTAAGTACCATAACAAACCTACATCTCCTTTCATCTCTCTTTTGGTCCTCTTCTCAGGCTTCGAAATAACTGGAAAAAGTTAATGGTTTACTTGCAAAAGTAAGGTCAACCTTAATTGTGCTCATCATCCTAAGTACCATAACAAACCTACACCTCCTTTCATCTCCCTTTGGTCACCAATTAAAACAACAGAGATAAACAGTATTATATCGCAGAGAGGCAGGACATCTTTATGTATTTCATTATTCTTAGACTTGAAAGCTGGACTCAAGACTGTTCTGAAAGAATCATCAGAGTACCATGAAACATCTGGCTACAACAACAGTGAATCTGCTATGAAAACCAGGACAGATATAAAGGCAATAAACAAGCCAATGAACAAAAAGAGCATCAAAGATTACACTCGCCTGAGAAGCACTTCCTGGGTTGGAGCATTCCAAAAAGTTTCTTCAGGACTGATGAGTATCTAAGAATAAACTGGATCTTAGCGAGAAATGCAACACCTCCTCACTGAATACCTTGCTGCCTCATGAAGCACCTCATGAGAATGAGTCTAGCAGAAAATGTGGAATGCAGATTCTGCTGGAAGGAGGAAGAAACTCCGGATCACCTGGTGACGGAATGACTCGCCATGGCTAGCCAGAGCAAAAAAAGCTTTGGGCAAAAAACTTGCAGAAGAGAGGACGCAAACCTCCTGAAAGCCATCCCAGATACTAGAGTTCATCAAAACTCTGGAAGTGGAGCATGAGCTGTAGACTACAAAGACTAATGATGGGGGCACAAAAGATCATAAGGTCTCGATGCAATGAAACCTCCTCAAATCTACCCTCTAGACCTAAACTATTATGTGATCTTAGCGAATGACACAACAGGTCAGAAATTTAACAAAAATATCTCAGAAATAAAAGATTTCCCTGGAGGAATACACTAAGATTTCTTCAAATAAAAAGCTCGTGAAAGTTTCTCCATACTATAACCAAAAACTTTTGCAGTTACTACAAACTTATCGACAAATATATGAAATTTACTTTGCAACTTTTACATGATATCAGTTGAACAACTACCGTGCGAATGTTCAGAAGTGGCCAGCCTAAAGAGCAGACTTCTAAGCAAGCTATTAGTAAATCCTCACAAGGATTAAGGCCAGATTGAGTTATATTGAAGTCGATCTCCTTGGAAATGTGTTGCAGTTCTGTAATTAGCAAAATTTCTCCATCTATTACTCAACGAAACTATAAAATACACTGACTCAACGTCAGTGCATTGCTGGAATTTTCAAATGACCAATTAACAGTACTTTCTAGGTTTAATCCATGAAATTTTCTCCAGAAAACCATTCGTAGAATTACCCCTTTAAGGCTATGTCAACATTCAACTGACAAGTCTAAACATAGTCCGATCTGCACAATTCTTATCTCATCTTAGCCTAGCCATTT
Source organism: Harmonia axyridis (assembly GCF_914767665.1). Taxonomy (NCBI): domain Eukaryota; kingdom Metazoa; phylum Arthropoda; class Insecta; order Coleoptera; family Coccinellidae; genus Harmonia; species Harmonia axyridis. The sequence goes on from NC_059502.1 coordinate 1,430,781, forward strand.
TCAATTGCAAATCTCATTTGAGATTCCTGACATCTTCCGCAATCCTCTCGTGAGTGAAACTCCAATCCAACAGCATCTTCCAGCCCCCAGGACTCCCCATCTCGTGCACAAAATCGTCCAGATTGACGCTAGCCCAAGGCGCTCCAGATTTTCATGAAAAATCTGCTTGTCCACGCTTGTCTGTCTCTACCCATCAGGCGATATCTCGACCGATCATTACGTCCATGAAATAACACCCTGTTAACGACGTATTATCCCGATCCAAAAGCGTAATAAACTCCGGTAATGGGTTCTGGAACCCGGCAACAATAGATAGATCGAAGACTGCGAGAAATTGATAGAGCTAATGGCCACTCTACACGACCAGGTGCCCTTGATCTTGTTACTCTAGACTGGGCGGGTCTGATATATGGGGATCTTGGCTTTATGTACACTTGAGGGGTATCTGATTAGAGGAAGCGTTCAGAAATTTTAGGACACTTATCGTTCTGTCTTGTAACCATTTTAAAGGATGGTCCAATAGTCCTCAACAATGTGTGTGTAGTTTTTCGATTTTAACAGGTAATTTATAACATTGAAAAATCAAAAATAATTATTTCATTTGTGGATCAACTGAAGGAATTTTTGAGCCACACTTTTATAGAAATCAAGCAAGGCATCTCGTTAATGTTTTCAGTGTTACTTTCTTTCCTTGAATGAACCCAAAGGCTCGTTCATTGAAAACAACAAGCGAAACTCCATGTGCATGAATCACGCTAACAAATCCTTCGCTAATTTTTCCACCAGTCATCAACAATATCCCGCTGTTCGAAGCGGCAACATGAAAGAGAACAATGGGACGGCGTTGCTCAACTCAGAGAAACACATAAGTGCACGCCGAACACCATAAAATAAAACTATTTATCGTACAATGCATATTTGATTGCTAAAAGGCTGACTAATACCGGTAAATATCGATAAACCTTTCGGTAGGATAACCCCTGGACGGTGGCGGTTAATCAAAGACATTCCGGCGTTGCCATGTAGTCTGTTTCAACGGGAGATCTACTGATGGTCTGATTTTGACCTGGTCAAGTGCTACTGGGCAAAAAAACACACCAGAGAATTTTTTTCTCAATATAATTTCATATACAGGGTGTTCCACTATAGCTATAAGGCTCACAGAAATATTTTCAAGAACCCCTGATCCCTTTTTTTGAAATAATAAAATATCAGAAAGCAAATCATAGATATCTTGCTTCGTTCTTGAGTTACAGGTCTTTGATTCGAACAGAAACCAAGATATAGCGAAATGTTTGAAACAGTCATTTTTCAAAAAACGCCCTGTAACACTAGAACGAATCAAGTAAGTTACAATCTAATTTCTGATATCTCATTATTTCGAAAAAAGAGATCGGAGATTCTTGAAGTGTCGTAGTTCTCTAAATTCTTTCAGCACTTAATTTGGGACACCCTGTATATTCTAAAATTCCTTTCAATAGGAATTGTCAGTTTTCAGGAATTATTGTTGATATATTCTTTATATTTAATTCTTGATTATATTTTATTGAAGTATTATTTTTTTTGTTTCAGGTGAGTCAGCTACAAAGTGGAACAATTTTAAAATGTGGTATTTGGTGAGCAAATCTGATATATTTTTCCACTGGATCCACTAGCTAAACATATGTAGAATCCATAAACTCCAATAAATTCATTTCGCGTTCCCCACAGACCGTGTACAAAAAATCTGTCCCATTACAAACACAATCAAGTGTTTCACCATCTCACGTTTGTCCATGGTCATAATTTTTAATTAGGTTCCCTAATTACTAATTATTTCTCGGATAGGATGTTTCCTTATTCCAACTTGGAGTCACTGGAAAGCAATCAGCTCAATTGACTCATTCGATTATATGATGTTAGGTTGATTGCTTATCGAAGTATCGACGATCATGACGGTGTAATTTTTTTATATGTGCCAGAGGATTGGTATATTCTTGACATCTCATCGTATGTTGGAGAAGCTCGTTAGAAAAATAAATTCTCAGAAGACGACAGTCAGCTTTCACACACCAAATAGAAACAAATGAACAGAGCAATTTTTGATAAAATTACATCTCAGAATCTGTATCGAATTTTTTGAAATGCTATCATAAGTTGCAAGACGATAAAAGAAGTATGGAATTTTCTTGGGGTGTCGAGCTTAACTGCCAAAGAATTGAAGACTTCACCTCCAAATACTTCTGACAGATTCCTAGTTTCTAAGACTTTTGTTGCCCTCGTTGTTTACTTTCAAATATTAGGCTAATTGAAAAGACCCCGGACTGATGCACAGATGGCGCTTCTAGTATTAAATCCATATGATTTTTAGTTAGTACCAACCTTCAAACGATACTTGTCAAAATTTGACAGCAGTACGACCATTGGTTTGTGAGATATTGCGTTGTGAGTGTAGCTACTTTTGTTATTTGAAAAAAATATGGAAAAAAGAATGTCGTGTGCTGATAAAATATTGCTTTCTGAAGGGAAAAATACAGTTGAAGCAAAATCTTGGCTTGATGAAGAGTTTCCGGGATCTGCACCAGGAAAATCAACCATCATTGATTGGTATGCTAAGTTTAAACGTGGTAAAATGAGCACCGAAGACGGCGAACGCGGTGGACGCCCAAAAGAGGCGGTCATCGACGAAAAAATCAAAAAAGTTCACAAAATAATTTTGAATGAAGTGAAGTTGATCGAGATAGCAGACATTGTGAAGATATCAATGTGTTTGACAGCAATTCAGAAGCTTTAACCTTTAACACAACATAGTTTCGAATCACATTGATGATTTTCTTCCTTAAAATTTCAAATATTTCATTCCCCCTTCCCTTCTGAAGCATTATTTAATCGAAGCAGGTATTAATTAAGATCCTCATAACCGCAATTCTCAACGTTACATAACAGAGCATAATTGGTAATTAAGATACCTTCTGGCAGTCGCCAACTTGATAAATATTCACCTCTTTTCCAGCAAGAAGAAACCTCTCGAATATTTCTCGCTGCTTTCATAATTTTCGTCCGACCATGTCGCGAATGGACATTCCCACAAAAACGTGGCGTCTGTAATTAGAAAATTGCCAATAAAAATTCCGCGCCACATCTAAATACCACCGTTTCGGTAGAACGAGGAAAGTCTGTTAATTAGAGGTAAATGCCATGTTTGAATAGACGAGAATCGCGAGGAGTCGGATCGTAGATGTTGCCAGTTGGGTTTTATGGAGAATTTACTGGACAGAGGGTAGATTTGGCAATCAATTTAAATGTTTCTTAATTGTATCAGAAGCTACATTGCACCTCGATTTTGAGCTCTATTGTGTCTCCATCAGTTCTTAACACTGCACCTTCTTGAGCTGGCCATCAATTCTAGCATCTAGGGTGGTTTCCAGGAAGTCACATCCTATTTTCTGCCAAGTGCAATCAGTTCCTGATTGACTTAATATCTTCTTTCATCATACAGACTCATCTGTTTTCGATAACCCTTTTCTCATAAGGTGCTTCTTGAATCGTCAATAACCTGTAAGGAATCCACTGAGGAAACATGTTCAAACGTATATACTTCTTAGATCTTCCAGCATTAATAACAAAGGAAACGTTTGGAAAGATCCATCCCTAGAAGATTCCACCACAGTATTTTGCTTTGGTTTCTTCCTTCTCTCGAAAAACTTTCTTGTAGGAGCATTTTCCTTTACTCCAGAAAGGTTCTGGGTCATAAGAAAGCATTCATTTCGGTATTAATTGTGTAAGGGCTTACTTCGCACCGTGACTTCAAGATGTGCTGTGTTTCCATCATAGCTGTTCTCATCACTGCACCATCTTGAGGTACCAATCTATTTCCAGTATCAGAGATTGCTTCAAAGAGGTCACATCCTCTCTCCTTCTGTTTCTGAACCAAAGCATTTTTTGCGTTGGTTTGCGAGACATGATGTGACGAGGAGATCAAGAATTTGTTCTTCCTCCCCACAGACTTGTCTGTATCTGCAAACCTTATTCTCAGTAGGTGTTTCCTGAGGCGTTTATTCCCTCTAAGGAAGCCGGTGAAAAGATATAGCATATTCTTACTAAAATTTAGACGCTTTTTGAATCTTGCAGTTTCTATTCATCTCTGGAATATTCCGCTAGAATACTTCCCTTTTGGATTCATCTCTCTATCTAAACTCTTTGTTATGGTTGTATTTTTCTCTACCACAAAAATCTTCCGGTTTACTGAAAGACATTCTTGCTCCTTCTTTGGCAAATGTATTTGCCTCCAAACTAAGAAGATCTTATTACTATTGCCTAGTTCATTGATGCTTTTTAGGTTTTCCCTTGTAAACTTTGAATTGATGGCATCAGAGCTCAGTGATTTGATAGCAGCTTGACCATCAGTATAGATGTTACAATTTTGGTAGTTTCTGTTCGTTATCAGGAATCTTATATTTACAAAGATTTCTAGCTGAAAGATACCCAGATGGTGCCTGCCTAGAATATTCCACCGCCAGACCCTTGATAAACAACAGCATATCCGAAAACATTTAAGTTCTCTTGTAGTTAACGAAAAAAGCTTTGGACGAGGTTAGAACATTCGGCAGATCGCATCCAAAATCCGTAGATCTCCCTCCCAAACCCGCTAAACGGCAACACCGCCACGTTCCGTAATCCGTCCATTCATAAATTCTGCAATTGCGCAACGTCGCATTGGAAAGTCGAACTATTCGGTCGTGCGCCTACTTCGTTCAGCAATTTACCATATGGTCTTTTATTATCCTAACTAATATGTGGATCAATGTCGTCGAGTCATCTCGTAATCATATGGACGAACGACGGACGCCTTTTGTCGTTGTGGTTTATCGTCGAATTTCAATTGGATATAAAGGGTTGGACACCTGGAGGTTTTGTCGGGCCACACCAGGTAATTAACACCATCGGGGTAGGCTGTCGTCGGTCTTGGGATGGGATTCGTCATGGGATCAGTAGTGGACCCGTTTGGAAGGTGACTTGCAAAATGGATAAAGAATGTGTGGCATTGAGTGGTATTTGAGAATACTATCGATACTTGCTAGTTTAGAGGTAAAATGTGTTGAAGGTACAGGGTGTCCCATATTCGATGCTCACTGAAAGCATCTCGAGAGCTATGTTACCAAGATACAAGCTTAAGAAATTGGTCAAACTATGAAGCATTTGTCAATGCCCGAGAAATATTCGGTGATAAATTTTTTACAAAAAAATTCATGACGTTATTTGAAATTTAACTACACATTAGATTCGTTGTTGTTCCCTACTATAGATGATTTATTACCATTGCATAGTGGCCATCTCAGGCTGATTTGAATACTATATTGTTAAACTGGTCAATCATAATGTTATAGTCATTATACTATCTACTTTTTTGCAAGAGTTTGCACAAAACGTTCTACATTGTCTTAACCGTTGCTTCTTGATATTGAGTCCCGTTTTTCTTTCTCATCTTGACCGCCCAATCTTTTGGTATTTACGTCAATTCTTCTAAGCTCCTATGTTCATCCAATTCATATTCTCGTTCGCAGCAAAAATCCATAAATGTTCCCCAAATATATTTGTGACTGTTATTTGTATTTCTGTGAATTTTTCTTTGATTACCGCATTTTTACTTTGTTATACTTTGAACATACTCATTGCCAATATGTGACGTTTTGAAATTTATTTGGAATGAAGTTGTCAAACTCAATCGTGTTGTCATAGTGATTGATAATTGCAATTGCACATCAGTGTAATGTTGACATGATTGGGTGAAATCATAGAGTAATAAACATAGATAGAGGGAGTATATGCAATTGTTACGTGTCCCCAACATGGTTAGGTTACGTTGTCAGATTGTGATTTATTTTGAAATCCACAATTCTACTATATCGTTATGAATGTTTATTGTATTGAATGAAATATATTTATTTGAGTGATTCCCGAATAAATATGCAAATTTGAATATTTGCAATCCGATATTTTTCCTTATTGTCGATTTTATAATAAGCAGAATATTTATTATTTTCTATATTAACTTGCTAAATCCAAGGTTTGGCAACTTTTGCTCTCCTAGTGTCATTGGTTTTTTCACATCGTTTGGCGCGCTTGAAGTTTGATTTCTAAATTTCTGATATATGTAGGTATTTATTTCAATATATATAGTTAATATGAAACGTTGATTCTCTATGGGACATAAGAAGTGCGTTCTTTGTGGAGAAACTCGCGAATTGAGTGAAATATCGTATGACTGATATGTTTTCATTTCCGCGCGCTTCATGTCAAATTTGATGGTTCATGTTGGTGACAAAATATGCTTACTGAAAATGACATATGCTCCCTCTATCTATATTCATTACTCTAAGGGTGGAGTGCCACCTAATGACAAAATTTGATTGGTTGTTAGAACTGTCGAAAAATTTTCAGTAAAAGTCTTGACGCAAGATTTCCTTTAGCCTTTGTCCCCCCCAAATCGTTTTAAACCTCCAGTGCCTCCCTTCCCCCAAACCCCTTATTTACCCATCTAACTACTCCGGAACACGAAACACCTAAAATAAACGATCGTTCGTACCAACCTTCGGACCAACCTCGTTTTAGCAGCACACTTGACCCCACCGACTGTTCAGTCCAGACCGACTGTTTCGAGTGTACACTTCCTGCCGCGGGCGGAAAACTATTTTCCCATCAACCCGCGTTCTTTTTCTTCTGTCATTGACTGACGCCCGACGAGTGGGACGCTGGGCGCCGGTACGTCGACGTTCGACTGGCGATTAATCGAGTTTCCGGTCGATTATTCGATGATCGGCGTCTGTTATGCAGATCTATGACGGGACCGTCATCAAGTGGCCTGCTGAGTGCGAAAGCGCCTGTTCGATTAGGCCTGGTCAGGACGATGTGGTGAGTTGTGGAAAGTTTCGGAGTGCTTTCGAGCTTTTACTAGAATTCCCGGAATCGAATTTATAATTTTTGCCTTTTTTCAAATGAAGATCAATCTTTGACATCCCACCATGTTCTATTATCATTAAACAATCATAATTGACTTGTCACGTATTGTCAAAGTCCATAACCTTTGAACGATCATTAATTTCAAGAAAAAAAGGTCTATACAGATGAGCCCGAAAACACTTTGTTTTTCTTTTCTTGTTTTTTCTCATAGCACCTTCCCTTCACAAGATATTCAATTTAAATTTAGCATAGATATTCCAATTCGAAGTTTTAATCATGTGATATGCTAATTTTGAATGCAAATCATTAGGGTGATATTTTTTTGGAACTCTCGTCCCTTATTTTCTCCAGAACTTTATTTTGGCAGACCACTGGTAGTTTTTAGGAAAATGTAAAAATAAACTCTAGTCTAGTATTTAATTTTCGAATTTCGAACAATTCTATAATAATTCTCAGGAAAATACAAATTATTATGAAGATCCAGTTGAAAAGCTGTATTGAATGAATTCATTATAAGTTTTGGTACTCATTTACCCATTCTGTAGCGAAGATTAATAAAAATTTTATAAACTGGTATAATCATCAAAAAAGTACGACTACAAGAAACATCTTGTATAAAACAGCTTTTGCGAGCCTATGTTTATAGGACTTTTTTTTCAAATTATCCAAGGAATCTCTCATTTTCTCTTTATATCACCAATTCATGAACAACCTCCATCGATACGCTTTGGAGAAAAAGTACTACAAGATACACCCTGTATCCAGAAAACAAATTATCCAAGGAATCGCTTTTGAGAAAAAGTATTACAAGATACACCCGGTATCTAGAAAACAAATTATCCAAGGAATCGCTTTTCCTTCGTACCTTCAATTTATGAAGACCCTGTATACACTTTGGATAGTAGGAAGCTGCCGAAAGACAATTTTAGGCCCAATTTACGTCATAAGTATAGGGTTTCCCCCAAAAAAAAAAAATGATACAATTCAAAATGGTTATAATGGCAACACTGTTTGTTATTTTTGACATTTCTTATGTCATTTGTGTTCAGTAGGTTATACCACTTGATTATGGAAAGATACATATTTCAACACAATTCACAAATGAGCACAGATTTTGTTAAAACAATTTAACAATTTCTGAACATTGTTCAAGTGTGTATCTTTCCATGATCAAATGCCTACTGACATAAGAAATGTCAAAAAATAATACACATATAAATAATAATAATAATGTTGCTATCGTAAATAATCATTTTTAAATTGTATTATTTCTATTGGAAAACTTTATATATAAGTTGAAATTAACAGATGTTACTTGGACAAATATCACAAGATGTTATCTATAATAACACACATTTTGTATAGTGGAAAACCCCAGCCAAACAATGTTGAAGTTTAGACGTGTGAATGCCAACATATTTCCTGATACCAATCGATATAAATTTTTATGAACTATGAAGATATTGATTATATTGATACTCACTAATTTCAATTATAGGCTAATTTAGACATAAAAAACGTTAAAGACACATGAAACATTGCAACAAACGAGCTTTTCTTGAATCCTAATTGGCGATTTACAAATAAATTGTAGGTGAAAATCATTAAAACTAAACAGAGGCAACATTCCACTTCATTGTTTTTCTGGAATTTTTTTAATCGAATCATTACTCATTATTGGGAAACAAATCTCATAAGATTCCCTTCGAAATACCGTAAAACCTATGTATATTACGCCACATCGAAACAGCAATTTCTATACGCAACCAAGGTTGTTTACCGCGTTAAAGTGACAAATGAATTGAAAATTGATGCAATTTCCTCAATTGGACATAATCAATGTCATTGCAAACTGATGGTACGGTTTTCGTAGAAAGGGTTATACAAATAAACGCTTTATTTGAGATATTATGGCAATGTTAGTAATACTTGCAGCGATATGAAAAGTCACGCGCACTTGTAAATATTCTAATAAGAAATTCTGTACGATATTCATTATGGAATTACGAGTATAAAACACTAAGTATTGAATAATTCGAGTTAGAAATTGATAATTATTAGATTCATTTCCAGAATACTGGTTTGAATCAATGAGAAATTACAGAAAATAGGGAATATTATGAACACTGGAAATTTAGTTATATGTTTCCTAAAGTAAAGGGTGTTTTCTGTTGAGCTATAGAACTTTAAAATGCAATTTCCTCAATTCGTCATAATCAATGTCATTGCAAACTGATGGTACGGTTTTCGTAGAAAGAGTTATACAAATAAACGCTTTATTTGAGATATTATGGCAATGTTAGTACTTGCAGCGATATGAAAAGTCACGCGCATATGACCGCCACGTCTGGACGTCCAATTTTCGATTACTTTTTCCAACATTTGTGGCCGTATATCGGCAATAACACGGTGAATGTTGTCTTCCAAATGGTCAAGGGTTTGTGGCTTATCCGCATAGACCAATGACTTTACATAGCCCCACAGAAAGTAGTCTAGCGGTGTTAAATGACAAGATCTTGGAGGCCAATTCACAGGTCCAAAACTTGAAATTAGGCGGTCACCAAACGTGTCTTTCAATAAATCGATGTTGGAAGCACAGCTCCTGGACATCATGGTTTTTCAATTCAGGAATGAAAAAGTTAGTAATCATGGCTCTATACCGATCACCATTGATTGTAACGTTCTGGCCATCATCGTTTTTGAAGAAGTACGGACCAATGATTCCACCAGCCCATGAAGCGCACCAAACAGTCAGTTTTTCTTGATGTAGCGTTGTTTCGACATACACTTGAGGATTAGCTTCACTCCAAATGCAGCAGTTTTGTTTGTTGACGAAGCCATTCAACCAGAAGTGCTCTTCATCGCTAATGGACGTAGTGCGCGATACGTATTCCGCACAGAACCATTATTTTCGAAATAAAATTGCACTATTTGCAAGGGTTGTTCAGGCTTGAGTCTATTCATGATGAATTGCCAAACCAAACTGAGAATAAATCACTTGTCGCCATCTTGAACAGTAATTCCAACTTAAAGTTTATACCTCGAAAAAAAACACCCGTTACCTTCAATTTAGAAACACCCTGTATACGCAAATTAATATTTCATAATAACACCATAAATTTTAACTGTGTCGATTTGTGGTCACGAAAATATTCGATATTTGTGAATTTTTTTTTATTCTGAGCAATGTTTTCATTCCGATGAAATCTACAGTTTTGAAATTCAATGAAATCATAAAAAAATTGATAAAAATTAATATTTTCCTTTCAAATGAAAAATTGCGAGTTCCCTAAATAAAGAATAAATGAACTTGTAAAAGATGTATGAACATTTCTGGATCGTACTGATCTGAATGACAAGAACAATGCCAGATGTTAGTCAATCAGAAATTAGTCCATTCATAAGTTTCATCACTTTAGACTAACGACCTATTTCCGCATCTAGTATATTGGTTCCAATTGATAATCAAATAAGATTAAATTCTTCTTTTATTGAGACCGGAGAGAGAAAGAGATAATCGAATCAAACGCACAGTTGACCAACCGATCGTAAAAATTGAATAAACATCACTTATCGAATGTAAATTTACGAGTAGTTGGCGTTCGAGAAAATAAACAATGTTTGTTTCATAAATACTACGTGAAGTATCGCAACACTTTACTTCTACTATTATCTATAATTATATTGACGTTCTCTTGGTTATAGTGAACGAAAGATAATTGAATTCGAATTTATTTACTTGTCTACCTTTGGCGGAAATGTTGGAAGTTTTTGCACGTCTGTTTATACACGATGAGTTTTATTGAGCCAATTGAAAAGTCCCCGGTCTGATGCATAGATGGCGGTGCTAGTATCAAATCAAAATAGAATTGGATCTGTGTCCATCCACTTTATGGAAGATATTGCGGAAGGATCTTGGTTTGCATGCTTACAAAATCCAACTCGTGCAAGAATTGAAGCCAAACGATCATCAAGTAAGGCGTATATTCGTCGAATGGGCCCAAAATGAGATTGCCGTTGTTCCCGATTTTCATAAGCGAATTTTGTTTAGCGATGAAGCGCACTTCTGGTTGAATGGCTACGTCAACAAACGAAACTGCCGCATTTGGAGTGAAGCTTATCCTCAAGTGTATGTCGAAACACCGTTACATCCAGAAAAACTGACTGTTTGGTGCGCTCTATGGGCTGGTGGAATCATTGATACGTACTTCTTCAAAAACGATGATGGCCCGAACGTTACAGTCAATGGTGATCGGTATAGAGCCATGATTACTAACTTTTTCATTCCTGAATTGAACAACCATGATGTCCAGGAGCTGTGGTTCCAACAAGACGGCGCAACATGTCACACATCTCGTGCCACAATCGATTTATTGAAAGACACGTTTGGTGACCGCCTTATTTCACGTTTTGGAACTGTGAATTGACCTCCAAGATCTTGTGATTTAACACCGCTAGACTACTTTCTGTGGGGCTATGTAAAGTCATTGGTCTATGCGGATAAGCCACAAACCCTTGACCATTTGGAATACAACATTCGGCGTGTTATTGCCGATATACGGCCACAAATGTTGGAAAAAGTCATCGAAAATTGGACGTCCAGATTGGACTACATCCGAGCCAGCCGTGGCGGTCATATGCCAGAAATCATATTTAAAATGTAATGCCACAAGATTATCTTGCGGATAAATGAAATTCATGTGAATCGAATAATCCATCGTTGTTTTATTGCAATTTAAAGTTTTATAGCTCTAAAAAAACATCCTTCACTCAAAGAAAATACTTGATGCGACAAATTTTGGTAATCAATTTCTTTAAACCTACTTTTGGTGGAAATTTTGTGTCAAAAATACACTCCCTCACAGATAATTCTCGTGAAATATTATCGAAAAAAGACTACGAATATTTCACTAAAAAAAATCTCCGTACGCCCCAACCCTTTTTTTTTATTTCGCATTACCTTTTTCCATCGACCGCTTCACCGTTACCTGCAGAATTTATGGGATCATATTTTACATCGTGCTACGCATTTAAACCGCATGTGGCCAAAAAGCCTGTGCAGCAATCACAGTTAGCCAATTACCACGTGATATTACAAATTACTTTTCGAACTGGTTTTTTATCCGTAAAATGTATCAAAAAAATTCCGCGATCACAATTTCTTCGACGGTTCCGAGAATTTCGACGGCATTTAGCGAAAATTAGCCGTAACGGGGACCTCCATTATTGTGTCGGTAATATGCCGAGGTTTCTGTCAAAACAACGTGAGGGAAGAGTTGTTTAAGTACCCGAAATTCCTTCGAGAAGGGAATTACGAAAATTTTATTGCTCGTTTCGAATTTTCAATTAACGATTATTCGAATAAGAAAATTTGATTAAAAGGATTTTGAGAGCTCGTCTAGGGATTCACGGCTTGGCTTGATTTTCAAGCTACTTGGCTTGAGCTTGACTTGATTTCAAGTCAAGTCGTAATTTTGAAGTTGTTAGAAAATGAAAATTTCAAACCGCCATATTTGCGAAAATCCTTTCGAATTTTGCTCAAAAAGTTAACAAAGTTTCAGTACATAGTATCTATAAAGAAAATCGAATCTAAAAATCACTCAAGAATTCAAACCCTTAAACATCAGCATCTTATCCTGAAACACCCTGTATATACCTCATTTAAGTAGAAAGATCACTCAAAAACAACTCGTTATTTTATTACAGTAGAATGTGTCAACAAAAATTCTCAAAATAGTGCAGAATTTACAAATTCGAGCAACTCAAGATTCACCAACGATGAATTTGATTCAATTTGAAAATAACCTAAATCAAAGTTGAAATTTGGAAAAAGTTGTTTTCCTTGAATGAACTTACTCCCTATTATAATTGTTTTTGGGACTTACCGATCTATTCCTTAATCTGAAGGGATTTTTCATCATTGTAAAATTCGTATGGTTTCATTATTTTCCTATAAATTCACTGCCTTTCATTTTCATCATCAGTTCTAACAATTCACTCACAAGATTTCATAATTCTGAAATATAAAACATATTTTAATAGCATCAACACTATTTGATGAAATAATTGAATGTATCAAATGCAACTTGCATCAAAAATTCCATAAAATACCTTAGAAATAACTATCTGAAGAAAAATTGATCGATTCAGGAAAAACAAAATCAATCATTCAATTATTTCAATCGATAATAAAGTTTACCCCAAAATAAAAAAAAAACTTTCAATAACACCAACAAAAACTAAAATAATCAAGATTAGCTGTTAAAAATGACGACCACAAAAACATATGAAGTTGTTAACACTAACTTCTAAACCATCTTGAAACTTGAACACCCTGTACCACAAAAGTTGAAAGGTTCAGGACATAGATTCCTAAAGAAAATAGGATCTAAAAATCAGTCAAGGATTCATACCCTCAAATATCAGCATCTTTTCCTGGAACACTCCTTATACACCTCATTTAGATAGATCACTCAAAAACAACTTGTAATGTTATTGCAGTAGAATTTATCAATAAAAATCCTCAAAACACTGCAGAATTTACTAATTTGAGCAATTCCAGATTCACCTACGATCAATTTGATCCAATTTACAAATTACTTGAATCAAAGTTGAAATTTGAAAAAAGTTGTTTTCCTTGAATGAACTTACTGCCTACAATAATTGTTGTAAGAACTCACCGATACTTATATACTTCGATTCATCTTCGTGGCCTTTTATTTTCATCATCACCTCTAGAAATCGACCAATGAGACATCATGAATCTATAACAAACAAAATATTGAGTATTATCAATACCATTTGATAATATTAAACGTAAATTATGATAAAATACCCTAAACTTACCGATCGATCTATTTCTCAATATGAAGAGACTTTTCGTCATTGTTAAATTCATAATGATCCATTATTTTTCCAAAACTTCATTACCTTCCTTTTCCATCACCACTTCCAGCAATTTACTGACGAAATATCACAATTCTATAATACAAAACATATTTTTCCATCATCAACATCATTTGATTAAATAATTGATACTATCAAATGTAACTTGTACTCAAAATTTCATAAAATACCTTTGAAATAAGCATCTGAAGAAAAACTGATCGGATTACGTAAATTATTCACCAATTTTTGCAAGTCAGCCTCATAGACTACTTAATAATTCAGTCTATACCAGCACCATCGATTGGTAGGCGGGGTTTTGGAATTCGTTCAATCTGTGATCACCAGTAACTAGAGTACTGACAATCAAAATCTGTGGTTGAGTTTTTCATCTCTGTCAACTGCAAATTTTATCGAATAATAATGTTTTGAGCAACCGTATGCTAGTCTGCTCTTTCTTGAGATTCTTTAGTGATCAGTCCACTTGGACTCCGATTTGAAGGATATTGGCAAAACCTCAGTTTGTTTTCTATGCTACACACAGCAAATTCCTTTGTCGTTGCCATAGATATAAGTCAATTATTTGTCACCTATGGAAGCGAAGACATAAATTTTAGTAGATCTTGGTTTCGTGCCGCTCAAAATGTCTCAAACAAAATCTAATCAGTGAACAAATCAGAAAACATCCTATATTTTATAGTTAAAATGATCATAAATTGTAGGATAGATTTGAGCAATCATTCTACTTGAAGAATTGATAACGGAAAAACCTAGAAACTTGAAATGTTCAGGGTAAGTTCGAAACTTAACTTGCATGATATGAGTTCAGTGTTGCAACCGATTTTTTTGTTATTAATTTAATTAAATTAAATCTACTATATCCTAGACATACTTCGTTAAATTAACTTTTTTTCATTCTTTCTATTTTCCTTAATGATTGTTGTGAAAATGGTGGTGGTTTTATGAACCATGAAATTTTTAAACGTATAGGTACTTATACCAAGTAATTCGACGAGCTCTTTCTCTCTCTTAATTACAATTACATCCACTTTCAATTTGCGACAAAGGAATGTAATGACATTTCTGACATTCCTTTTATAGCACTAAGCTGTTAACCCCAGGAATTTATGGCAAAAGCACAAACTGATTAGATCTTTAACCTCTTGAACTTCTCAAACGTTACGTAAGCCTTCGTTATACTGTTTTTAAAGACCCTCATACTTTTCTTTAAGTGATGGACCTTCCTTTCTGATTGATACCCGCATATCGGCAACACAGACCCCGATATGCATTTATTTATGTGCGTGGCCTTCGCGTTCTCCAGTTCTGCCACCCACCGATCGTTTCTAGAACGAGGAAGTAAAACAGAACGTATGAATATGCATTTCTCGTGCGGTCTTAGGTTTATGGGTCTGTAAATCTACTTGTTTTTTAATGACGGCGTTATATTTTTGTATGAAGACGGAATTGAGCTATTAGCTTCCTAGCGGTTGTGAACTAAAACCTCTGGAATTTTCGGGTGTTCAATATTATCTCTTTTAAACCAACAACTGAGAATTGGATGATCATTGGGAATTGGACACTGAGTAATATTTTCTGACATTTGTTATGACATTTGTGTTCATTAGGTTATGCCATTCAATAATAGAAACATACACGTTTCAACAACATTTAGAAATTGTGTTATCGAAATCAATTTTTTTTTCTGAATATTGAGATCAATTTAAAAAGAATTCATGCATGAGATCATTTAGTTAATCGACTGACTAGTTTAGGGTGTTTTTTTCGAGGTATATAACTTTAAGTTGGCATTACTGTTCAATATGGCGACTGATTTAACAGCTGTCAAGTGATTTATTCTCAGTTTGGTTTGGCAATTGCAAGAATTGAAGCCAAACGATCAATCATCAAGTAAGGCGTAGATTCGTCGAATGGGCCCAAAATGAGATTGCCGTTGTTCCCGATTTTCATAAGCTAATTTTGTTTAGCGATGAAGCGCACTTCTGGTTGAATGGCTACGTCAACAAACCAAACTGCCGCATTTGGAGTGGAGCTAATCCTCAAGTGTATGTCGAAACACCGTTACATCCAGAAAAACTGACTGTTTGGTGCGCTTTATGAGCTGGTGGAATCATTGGTCCGTACTTCTTCAAAAACGATTATGGCCAGAACGTTACAGCCAATGGTGATCGGTATAGAGCCATGATTACTAACTTTTTCATTCCTGAATTGAACAACCATGATGTCCAGTAGCTGTGGTTCCAACAAAACGGCGCAACGTGTCACACACATGCCACAATCGATTTATTGAAAGACACGTTTGGTGACCGCCTAATTTCACGATTTGAACCTGTGAATTGGCCTCCAAGATCTTGTAATTTAACACCGCTAGACTACTTTCTGTGGGGCTATGTAAAGTCATTGGTCTATGCGGATAAGCCACAAACCCTTGACCATTTGGAAGACAACATTCGCCGTGTTATTGCCGATATACGGCCACAAATGTTGGAAAAAGTCATCGAAAATTGGACGTCCAGATTGGATTACATCCGAGCCAGCCGTGGCTGTCATATGCCAGAAATCATATTCAAAATGTAATACCACAAGATTATTATGCGGATAAATAATTTTCATGTCAATCGAATCGTCCATCGTTGTTTTATTGCAATTTAAAGTTCTATAGCTCTAAAAAGAACACCCTTTATCTACTAAAGTCGTCAAATTTACCGAATGATTTCTATCTTTCGAAGTCTAAACATATTCAGATATTCAAATTGTTCACAACCCTGATTAGTCAAACTAAATAGAAAAAAGCTGAAAAGTTAACAAGAATTCTTCAACAGGAAAATGTACAAAGCGATACAAGTAGATCAAACCGCAGATAAGATTAAGGGAACAGAATAGTGATACATCAGACGTTGTTACCATACAGAACGAATTTCGATCGTATCGAAAAACATTTCACTTGGACTTATTGTTGGTGTTTTAACACACAATACAGTAACTAATCTTTGAATGAATAAAGCATGAAACGGAGCATATAAATCATGTAATGACTATTTCCCATTTCCTGATAACTGACTTATACCGAAATAATGAGTCATGTTCGAGATTCAAAACGATAAAATGTTTTAAAGTTTAACACACTGAGCGTTGAAACACAATAAGGCTGGTGTTGGTAGAAATGGTGAAAGATATGTTTTTTTTAATGAATGGCATTGATTGTTATAAGGTTTTTATATTATTTTGATATTTGCTAAAACTACTGATAAAGCTACAAAAATATTTCAAATTAGGTAGGTAGATACTAACGAGGGTACTTATACTCTGAACTTGTTCGACATGTTTCCAATTTTTGATTATTTTTTATCTGGAGTAGATACTTTATAATCAGTGTTTCAATCGTTTGGGAATTCAATGAGAGTTTTATTTTTTTTTAAATAAAATTCGTTGTTCTGTTGACTTAGTTTTGACACCTAATTGATATGAATCGAATTTTAGTCAAATTTTTTATATTAGTCTACAACTTTGCTTCCACCGTTCTACAATAGATGGCTGAAGCGGTAAGTGGAAGTTGAAAGAAATAGATCCTAGATGTCATACAATAAGCTGAGGTATTTGTAAGCATAACGCCATCGAAATATTGGTCGTTTTGTGTCTGCATCATAAAGTTATTCTCGATTAAACATGTCATCTGAAGAGCCAAATTCTCGTCATTTGCGGGATGTTTTAACGTTCTGCTTTAAAATGAAGAAATCTGCGACTGAGGCTCATCGAATGCTCTCAAATACCTATGGTGAGACCGCTATCAGTGAAAGAACGGGCCGAGAGTGGTTTCAACGCTTCAAGAACGGTGATTTTGACGTCGAAGACCAGCATGGCGTTGGAAGAGAGAAGGTTCTCGAAGATCCAGAATTGGAGGCATTACTTGATCAAGACTCGTCTCAAACGCAACAAGAATTGGCAGGATCATTGGGAGTGACGGAACAAGCCATCTAAAAACGCCTGAAAATCATGGGAATTGTTAAGAAATAAGGAAATTGGGTGCCGTACGAATTGCAGCCGAGAGATGTTGAACGACGTTTGTTTGTTTGTTAACAGCTGCTTGTAAAGCAAAAACAGAAGAGATTTCTGCATCGCATTTTGACTGTAGACAAAATATAGGTTCATTACGATGATCTCAAGCGCAGAAAATTATGGGTATATCCCGGCCATGCTTCCACGTCGATGGCCAAACCGAATATTTACCGTTCCAAGGTCATGCTCAGTATTTTGTGGGACCAGCTCGGGGTAGTTGAAACTGTTTTTTTTATATCTAGGTGGCTTAGTCCAAATTGGTAGCCTGATTTCAATGGTCCTAACCCTTTAAATTGAACTGCAACATTATAACAGATATTCATAGTACAAAAATATAAAAGTCTTCATACTCTAGCTGTAGATATTATGTTTCAATATAAAAAAATCGAGAAAATTAGTGATTTGGAGTCTTGAGCTTTTGAGAACTCAGTCGTTAATACGCCTACTGCGTTCTTTAGGACCACAGAACTGTATGAAGGTATAAATGAGATGAGATGGCATTGTTGCCTTAATAAACCAACACTTTCTGACTCAGCTTCACATATTCTCTAAAATTTTTCAGTTGGAAAATAAATTTTCAAAGAAAAGTGAAAAAACATAGCAGAAAAATACAGATCGACTGTTACATCTTCAATGCACTCTGAAAAAGTTTAAAAAACAACCAGCGGAACCCGCCGAAATCGATACCCATGAGACCCAACAGCCCGAAGTGGCATCAACCAATTCATCACCCGAGGATGCTGCCGCCGCTGCATCCCATCTCCTCGCACTTCTTCTCGGAGAAGCCGTCACCCCGACCCGATCGTAAGAAACGACAATTAAACTTAAAAAGATGATTCATGCCCCAACAACGCGCACAACGGGTCTATATTCTCGCTAGACCGAATCAGAACTCGATGACTTAAGTCAGTTCGCTACGCTCTGTGGTCCCGAGCACTACGCGCAGCCACGGCTTATCATTGCAGTCGGTGAATACGCGCCACGCTCGTCGTATCCTCGTCTATCTGCTCCTTTTCGTGCTTAAGTGACGCCCTCGTACATTATGTGAACGTGTGTGACGGCCAAAATGTGCACTAATTCAGGATTTAACGTCTCAGGTGAGTTCTGTGATCCCTAATGGGATTAGTACCCGCGTGCTTTTCTGTGGATCCACCCTATTGACGTGACGTTTAGAGATGTGACTTGAGCCGACTAGAATTGATGAACCTGTCTAGTAGAAAGGCAACCAGTTGGCGACAAATGTGTGGGACCTTGAATTATAAACAGTGTCTTGTTTATTTCTAATTCGTGTTGTCGTTTTGGTGTCTGTGCGTTGGTTAGGTTACGACATCCTGGGTGGAACAAAGGGTTTTTTCAATTCGTTCCTCTTCGATTATCGCTGTGACGATTGTAAAATTAGAGGATGGGACAAAATATCAACGAAGTTTGTTGATTCGTGTTTACTTGAACCTTTTGGCCGATTTTTTTTTTGAATGGTAGCTTGATTCCTTGAACATAACTGTTCAAATGCCGTCCTCAGTTACCTTCTTTTTAGTTATATACAGGGGTGAACAAAAAAGGAGAGTTGGCAGACTCGAGAATATTATCAAAATGTTTTCGAAAATTTCAGTTTAGAACCTATAATTGCTGAAATAATAGCCTAATCTCTGAACTGCAAGCATTTCCGTAATCTGCATTATCGAATCAGTTGATATGATGGTATGAAATTGCCATGTGAGAACTTTCGTAAAAAAAAACTTCTTCAAGTACGAAAAAATTGAGACAAATTTTTCAATCTAAAAATTTTTGAGTGAGTGCGATATTAGGCTCATTTGGAATCGCTTACCGATTCTTTAAGACCTCACTGTTTATGAGAATTTTGAACACAACATTTGGAAAAAACCGTAAAAATTGATTCTCTACACATTAATCGTCATATCTCCTAAAAAATTGGTCACATCCCCCTCGAACAAAAACGTTTTTTATAGATCGAGCTGTGATCTAAAACATACTTAGGTTTCAAGTCCGTATCTCACCTCAAGGAAAGTTGACAGCTTCGAGAATATTATCGAATTTTTTTTGAAAATTTCAATTTACAATCTATAATTGCTGAAATAATAGACAAATCTCTGAACTGCCAGCATTTTCGTAGTCTACATTATCGAATCAATTGATAAGATGGTATGAAAATCTCATGTGGGAACTTTCGTAAAAAAAATTTTTTTCAAGGCTCAGATATGATAAATTTGAGACAAATATCTCGATCTAAAAATTTTGTCGATATCAAATTTTAGATCATAGTTATTATGCCGTTTTCTGATTTTGTTCTTCTTTCTGCTTAGCAATTGATATTCAATAAGCATTCACATTCTCTGCGTAAGAAGGTTACATTCGCCAAATTTTTCGTCGTGGCATGATGAAATAAAAATGTCATAACACATGATTTGTGATTTGGCCAACCCAAATAGTCGACATACTCGAAGAGAGTGGACCTCAAGGCAATAACAGTGAACAAACGAAATACCAGATGATATTCTAGAAGATTTAAACATACTCACTCCACATATTTCTTATATTATTCTGATAAGGATTATCTAGTGTTGTCTATTGTTTCAAACAGAAATGACGATCTTGCAGAAAGCTCGCATCGCAAACATTGTTTTGCAAAATTCATGCCAAGCATGCAATTAGAAGCTTTTAACGTTGATCATTAGAAATGTTTGCGAGTATTTGCTCTAACTATGATGGTATTGACTGGTGTTATTATCACTTCCTTATCTGATGACTAATCCACATTTTCTTGACCTTAACTATTCACATGAATATTTTCGACTTGTCGACCACGATTGTTGATCGAAAAAAGGTACCCTAATTCTGTTTTAGATGGCATGCCACCCTACAGATATATTGGAAATCAAAAAACAGGAAATATAGACTTCCAACAATAGAATTTATTGAAGCAAAATCTTCAATAGTATAATATCTTTATGAACTGTTGACAAGTATTATAAAAGAAGAATAGATACACTCAAGAAAAAATAAATAATGGCGGTATGAAAAAATTGGTCATCTTGAATTCGCACATATTCAACTCTAAACAGCCCACAGGTAGACAAACCAACTGACGCACTTCAATGCTTCAGTTCTGTCATCAAGCCTACTTGCCTAATATCAACAACACCGTTCCACCTGCATTTTATGATTCTGATGATGAAACCTAACCTTGCCTCATCTGTCAGTCGGCGAGAAATACCATAAACGTCTGCATGGGAAGCTGATAGTGCCTTACATCTCATGGTGTGAAACATTCATTCATGATTCAAGGAAATGCCATAGTATTGGGTTACGTACGATGATAGGATCGTGGCTATCGTAAATGTTATTGAAGACCTGAGGAAATCTGCTACGTGGAATCGCAACTAGAGGTTTATGCGGGCTATAAAAACGCCTACAGAGTTCTCAGAATAAGGTATTCTGCCTACAGAGTGTTGAGATATCCAAGAAAATTACAGAGAAGTAATGAAGTAGAGACGAGAGCTTGCATGATGCTTGAAGTTGTATGGTTGAATTTAATGAACATAGATGGAGGGAGCTTATGTCATTTTCAGTAAGCAGATTTTGTTCCCAATATGGACCATAAATTTGACAAGAAGCGCGCGGAAATGAAAACATATCAGTGATACGATATTTCACTCAATTCGCGAGTTTATACACAAAGAACGCACTTTTTATGTCCCATAGTGAATCAACGTTTCATATTAACTCAAAATATATTGAAATAAATACCTAAATATATCAGAAATTCAGAAAACAAACTTCAAGCGTGCCAAACGACGTGAAACAACCGATGACATTAGGAGAGCAAAAGTTGCCAAACCTTGGATTTCAGCAGGTAGATACAGAAAATAATAAATATTCTGCTGATTATAAATTCCACAATTAGGAAAAATATCAGATTCCAAATATTCAAATTTGCATATTTAATCGAGAATCACTCAAATAAATATATTTCATTCAATAAAATATACATTCATAACGATATAGTAAAATTGTGGATTTGAAAATATATCACAATCCGACAACGTAATCTAACCATGTTGGGGACATGTAAAAATTGCGTATACTCCCTCTATCTATGTTTATTACTCTATGAGTTTAATGTACAATTTTAAGCATCACCCTATATAGTTGATTTATTAATTCCATCTCAAAGACTACGATTTTTCCAATAATGTCTGTTCAGATGAATGATTCTTATGTATCAGGTTGAATTCATCATGCTATTCTTATCAACGGTTTAGTTCAGACCCTGCCTTACAGCATAAAACTGTGTGAGATCACCTAACTTTCCATTACGTTCAATAAAAAGTTATTATCTGCTATTTACCCAATAAGCTTTACAATACTTCTCCTAATAGATCCTAATGAGTTCTTCTCGCCATCAACTTCTGGTGCTGCGCTTATCTTAACGGCATAATTTATTTCATCCATCGCATCGGAGGGATTATGTGGAACATAGAGTTACATACCAACGCTCATAGAGATCGATGATTTCATATCATTATCAATTTTCTACATTAACCTTCCCAAAATCCGTTCCAGTTGTTTCAAAACTAGGATTTGCATAAATTTCGCTTATGTAATGTGGGTCACCACACCATCAGTTATGATCATCTGATAGCTATGAATTACCGCATCAAAGTGTGGGTTCCTTGAACTCAAGAACACAGAAAATTAAGTGTGTCTCGCTGATGTTGCTATATGATTAATAATAATATTAGTGTGCGCAACAGGAACTGTATTTTCTGAAATTCATGTTTTCTTCAGGAAACAGAACATTGTTTGGTGCGACCTCATATTTAAATGCATAATCTGTGATTTGTTGCATTTGTCTACGTCACAAATATTAGAATAACTAACAAAACATCAGAAATATTCGCAGACAAAAATTTAAAACTAAGAATAAGAGGTACTATGTTTTTGGAAATTCTTACTTTTCAGAAACCAAAAAGACAAATGTCAGACAGAGACAACAATTGTTGTCTCTCTGTTAGATTTATTTTTGAATATGTTTGAACCTGTTCAAATTATTACAAAAGACTTGACTTTGTCTGGGTTCTCGGTCACTCGATAATTGAAGGAAATGAAGAGGCCAAAACACTTGCCAGAAAAGAAGCACAAAATTCTTTCGTTGGACAAAAATCTTCCTGTGGTATATGTAAATGTACCTGAAAGAAAGTAAAGGGTGTTTTTTTTAGAGCTATAGAACTTTAAATTGCAATAAAACAACGATGGATTATTCGATTGACATGAATTTTATTTATCCGCATTGTGGCATTACATTTTAAATATGATTTCTGGCATATGACCGCCACGGCTGGCTCGGATATAGTCCAATCTGGACGTCCAATTTTCGATGACTTTTTCCAACATTTGTGGCCGTATATCGACAATAACACGGCGAATGTTGTCTTCCAAATGGTCAAGGGTTTGTGGCTTATCCGCATAGACCAATGACTTCACATAGCCCCACAGGAAGTAGTCTAGCGGTGTTAAATCACAAGATCTTGGAGGCCAATTCACAGGTCCAAAACGTGAAATTAGGCGGTCACCAAACTTGTCTTTCAATAAATCGATTGTGGCACGAGCTGTGTGACATGTTGCGCCGTCTTGTTGGAACCACAGCTCCTGGACATCATGGTTGTTCAATTCAGGAATGAAAAAGTTCGTAATCATGGCTCTATACCGATCACCATTGACTGTTACGTTCTGGCCATCATCGTTTTTGAAGAAGTACGGATCAGTGATTCCACCAGCCCATAAAGCGCACCAAACAGTAAGTTTTTCTGGATGTAACGCTGATCCGACATACACTTGAGGATTAGCTTCACTCCAAATTGCGGCAGTTTTGTTTGTTGACGTAGTCATTCATTCAGAAGTGCGCTTCATCGCTAAACAAAATAAAATGGACGTAGTGCGCGATACGTATTCCGCACAGAACCATTATTTTCGAAATAAAATTGCACTATTTGCAAGTGTTGTTCAGGCGTGAGTCTATTCATGATGAATTGCCAAACCAAACTGAGAATAATTCACTTGACAGCTGTTAAATCGGTCGCCATCTTGAACAGTTATGCCATTTTAAAGTTATATACCTCGAAAAAAAACACCCGTTATTTCAGAAGAAGGAAAAACCTAAAGAAAAATCATTCCAAGATGTTTCTTCGATACTTTCATACTCCGAGATCTAAGAAGTATCAGGATCTTAGCAAGAATATGCTTCACCTCCACACTGTATTCCTTACAGAGTATTGCTGACTCAGGAAGCACCTCATGAGAATGAGTCTAGCAGAAAACAACGAGTGCAGATTCTGCTGGGAGGAGGAAGAAACTCCGGATCTCCTGGTGACGGAATGCCTCGCCATCACTTGTCAACGCAAAAATACTTTGGATAAGAGACTTGTAGAAGTGAGGAAGTAACCTTCTAGAAGCCATTTCAGATTCTGGAGATCATAAGAACTCTAGAACTGGAGGGCGAGCTGTAGACGACAAATGGCGATAACAGCTCTGATGAGGGCCTCATAGCCCCCTCAAATTTACAATCCATGACCTTCATTAGATTAGGACTGGATTTATAATAAAAAATAGGGCTGAATGATCCAAGCTCCTGGCTCAGAAATAGGCATGAAAAAGGCCTTCTGTTGAAGGGATAACAGAGGAAGATATAAGTATGTGAAAACGTTTGTTCTCAATCTAGGCCGGCTCCAAGTGAGATAATCGCATATTCCAGGGAATGTGGAGAGAGTCAACAACCTGTATTTTTAGCAAAACGACAGTCTCGGGCGAATTCTTCATAGGGCACCACCATTGAGCGTTCGAACAATGATTCCTTTTACATATTCATGATACGGATCGCCTCTGGTAGCGTTACAGCTTGTGTGGCTGCGATATTAAATCACCACCAAAGGACCATAATTATTATGGCTGCGATTACAGTTACAAGATAATTTTCCTCGAATTCGTACAACAATCGTTGTATGTAATAAAGTGTATTTATAAATATATGCCGAGATAGTTCTGTTGTTCCTGATAGAGGGAGAATGATTGAGATTATGATGGTGTATTCTTATCTCGGTAGGCTGTAAACAACGGTTCTGTGAATCTCGAGTCTGATGTGGGAATGTTCGTTGTGAACAACCACTTGTGAATGCTCTTTTGACGCGCTCAGTTTTAGGTGAGACCGCTAATCTTACAAGCAAATAATATTTTTTTTTTATTTAATGAAATAAAACCAAAGCTCTCTAAACTTAAGTCAACCTGTATTCTGCAACTTGATATCAAAGTTAAAGTTTCATGACCTTCAAAGAATTATCTGTCATGACCCATACTGTCAGAAAATATTACAGGACCCAGGTAGACCATGTTGGTGAAATTCTTCGGTTTCTGGATTAGTGAGAGTTTCCATTTCTTCTGTATATAAAACCATATGAACAAGTCTAATAACAATTCTAGAATATGGATATGGAATATAACATAAGGGACCCTAAATTGTCTTATTTGTGACCAACTAGAATCTATCTATCTCTTCGAAAACAATATGTTTTATAGTTTTCCAAATCTCCATCAATATCACTAAAGCAACTCTCATACGTTTGTAACGGTGATTCACAGACTTTAACAACAAGCTTATCAGTATTTAGAACCGATTATCAAGGTAAATATTGAAACTTCTGTGGTTTCGTATTATTAAAGTACACACTTCATGGTAAATTGCAATGTGTGGTTGAAAATCTAAAGTGAAATCATCGGAGCAAGTCATGTAGATTTTTCATCCCAAAATATCGTCTGTTTTAGTTTCAAATTTGTCCAACAAAGATTTAGAATGAGTGCAATATATCGTAATTGAAATAATGATTACGTGACGAAAGAATGGAACTATAAATATTTAAAGTTTACATAATTAAAAAATCCAAATAGAAGACAACAATCCAAGGTTGAGTATAAATTTTAGTTCAACAACTCTGCGAGGTAAATATGTAAGAGCAATAATAAGAAAACTGGGTTTTCTTCTTTTTCTTTCTTTATTTCTTGAACACCACCTGCTTATCAGTTTCTTATCTCTTCGTTGATTCAAATCTCTACATCCATTGTTTTCTCTCTTAGATTTTATACCATGAAATGATGAAAGACATACAACTTCCTCTAAATAAGTAGTCCTCATCAATGATCAAAGTTTCAATTAAATCCTCGAATATTCATATGATCCCAATCATTATTCTCCTGAAAAAAAAATAATAATAAAGAATAAAATGATCAAAATGTATATCTGTCCTCAAAGAGAAGCACAACTCATGAATTGAATGCAAAGAGATGCAACATTGTAAAGAAACGATTCAACTAAAACTAAATACCCTGATCCGTCAACCGTACCAAATGCAACAAGACGCAAAACGATCTTCCGATCTACGATTACAAACGTCAACGTCAAGAAAAATCGACGTCCGACAGTAGTCGATCTGATCGAAACCTCTGAAGCGTAAGAAACGGTTTCTACTTCTATGGTCACCCGCATGCGGATCTACGCAATGTTTATAAGGTTCATAGAAAGTTAATAGTCGAGTGGATCGCGATAAGATCATACGTTCTTCTGAATTAGTCGCTTGAAAAAATCGTGCCGGCCGTGCAAAAACTGCACACTTGAATTTCTTGAGATGCAAGTCGATCTAACAAGGCTTGCCAAGCATCGCTGAATTGGGTGTTTGTTGGAAACTGAAAGAGCATTGAAATACAAATACCTTCGCCTTTTACGTTTTTTTTAAGCGAAAAAAAGTTTGAATACCCTACGAACCATTTTCTTTGTCGCTTAACCTTAACTGATTATCTCCCTTTGACCTCAAGTACCTATTGATTATTATATGAAGAGTATTATTGCACAGCTAACTCAAGATCTATTGAGCCCCAACAGAGCTTTTATCTCTAACCTAACCTAACTCAAGATCTATTGAGCCCCAACAGAGCTGTTATCATTACTGAACGATCTACAGTTCGTCTTCCAGTTCCAGAGTTCTAATGTATCCAGGTTCTGGGACGGCTTCAAGCAGTTTACTTCACTTCCCCTCCTACAAGTTTCTCGTCTGAAGCATTTTAAATTTGCTGGCAATGGAATCTGCACTTGTCAGTTTCTGAAAAGTCCATTGTCATCAGGAACAGCGAGATCTAAGAAGTATCTGTATCTTAGCAAGAATAGGCCTCACCTTCTCCTATAGGGCATTGCCTGCCCAGGAAGTACCTCATGAGTCCAAAAGGAAAAGACGAGTGCAGATTCTGCTAGGATGAGGAAGAAACTTCAGATCACCTGGTAACAGAATGCCTCGCCATCGTTAGCCTTGTAAAAGTGAAGAAGTAACTTCCTTAAAGCCATCCCAGATACTGGAGTTCATTAGAACTCAACAAAAGCCTATAAGGAAAACGATGAGGAGGTGTGATATGTTCTTACTGAGATGCAGATACTTTTAGGATCTTCCAGTATGGAAGTATCTAAGGAATTTTTTAGAGTGATCCTTGGGAGATTCTGCCAGAGTATTTCTGTTTTGGTTCTCACCTCCTCCTATTACTATATTGTAGAAGCATATTCTTTAAGCAAAAACGTTTCCTGAGTAGTAACGAGAAGTTCGTTTTCTTTTTTTTTGCAAAAGTATTGTCCTTTTTGTTTCCTTCGATTCCAATGGGACTAGGAATCCATACTAAAAATATCTAATAACTCTTGTCTGATTCATTGATATCCTTCATATCAACTTTTAGTCTTTTAATCTCTAAGATGATCTCTCATGCTTGGATATTAGTTTGACCAACATAGCATAAGTTACCATGAAACGGAATCATTTGAACACTTTCTAACTCCAATATTTTTGCAGGAACCTCCACGGAGCTGATGCCATGTATTATGGGAGCTTTCGACTCCATAATTGAGGAAGGAAAACACCAGACAGTCCCGCCAAGACGAACCTACCAATCGAGCAACTTCGCCAACCTCTCTCCCGGCGTCCAGAAGCTGTTGTCCCACGTCCCAGACCAAGAGATCAGCCGCAGCTTTTCCTCTGAGGAGAACCTTGGTTTCAAAAAGTCCAACTCTTCCATCTACAGATCCCTGAGGGGCCAAACCAGAAGCACTCTAGCCTTGAACAGGAGCAACGAATCTCTGGACATCATCTCGCCCAACGTGCAGAAGATGCTGTCCAACCTGCCGGACACGGAGCTGATCATCTCTCCGGGAGGCTGCGACAAGAAGATGACTAATCGGTCTTTTCTTCACTCTGCTAAAAGGGAGGGCTGTGAGACTTTGCCGGTCGAGGAGGAGGCTGGTAAGGGTGGGGAAGGTGTGAAAAGGGAGGGGAGTGAAGAGAACGCGAGTGAGAATTACAAACCAGTGCCTTTGGGATCGTACCTGCATACGTCACCGCATGGAATTGCTTCCAGGACACCTGTTGGGAGGAAGTCTCTAGGGAAATACCTACAGGTTAGTCTTGAACTTCTTAAAATATTGTTTTTGGCTCGGTTAGGAACAAGACAACGATTGAATTAGATCCAGACGGAAATTCATTTTAGCATTCTAACTTACCTTAAAGTATGATTCTTCATTCAGTAAAAACACCTAGGTGTTTGTTTGCGTCGAACTTGGCTGTATGATGTGATAACCTGGGCAATCACTTCTCAATTAGAGCCAAATTTCATTCCCTGGAGCCTTCTTTTGAGGTCTCCAAGAAGCCAGAATTTGCTGGTGGTCAGATATTGAAAATAAGCTAGGTGGTCGAACATTTGGAAGCTGAAATCTTCCAGTTTAACCAGGGTTTTCATCGAGTTCTGCCAAGGAGCATTGTCTTGGTGAAAGAGAACTTTTTTCCTACATTTGAGGTCGTTTTTTCTTCATTCCTGGACTAAATCGATCCAATGACGTTATGTAATATTTACTGTAGGGGATTTTACCATTGTTAAGTTAATCAATGAACCATAAACCACCTAAAATACTTATGCCATAACCTTACCAGCTGATGTTTGAGATTTTGGTCAGCTTTTGACTCAGCTTCAGCTCTCTTTGACTGAGGAGTTTAGCTCAGAAGAAGGAGTATCCTCCAAGGTCCTTTTTTTCATTAGTCAACGCCCTTTTTCAATGATCTAAAACAATCTATAAGGAAATAAGAATGAAAAAGATCTACTATCAATACCAAAGCCTAGTAAACCAATAATACTCAATGAGCACCGATATCCGATACGTCAGAGCCTTTATCGTTCTCGGTCATTAATTGAAATCAATACTAATTAGCGCACCGCGTCCAATTAATTAATGTCTGCTCATGATTGATTCATTGTGATCCGTTCCCATTTATTAAAACCGACATTATTGCAGTCTCGGTTTTCGGTTCAAGTGTGTCAAGGGAACGCGATCTCTTGCGGAGAGTCGGATAACACTGAGTGCGGTGGACACCACGGCAGGTGTGGCGCCATCTCGAGAGTGCGAAGTTTTTTGTTTTTGCACGCTAGTTTTAATGCTATACGACGTCTCTTGAGTTTTTTGTACCCGATTTCGACATTTCTGCACGCAAAATGCGCTTGGGACCGTCCTGAACGACTTTGGTTTCGTGTCTGTCTGTGCGTGTGTCCACAAAATCTTCAAACGGCCGTAACTTTTACAATTCTTACCCGATTTCAATGAAATTTTGTTTGGGTATTTAGTTTGGGCAGTAGATTGTCCCATACAAAATTCAGTTCTTCAAGATGAAGAGTTGAGAAGGAGCTAACGTAGAATTCCTGGAATTTGTATATTTCACGTTCTATTCCATGTTTATGAAAATTGATAGCGTGATGAGGGTGCGCCTTGCTCATAAGCAAACGTGAAATAGTTGGAATCTCAATATTTTGTGTTCTACTATTCTGATTTTGATAGAATCCCAACACCAAAAGGTTGGGAAGGTGTTTCGAATTTCAGCTCATTCAAATATACAGTGTGTGTCGTCCTTAAGTTAGTTGGAACTTCTTAGGGGATAATAAGGTTACAAAAGTGAAAATAACGGACTGTGGAATAGTGACTTTTGTGAGTGAGAGACCAGAAAATTATATTACTACACCCATTGTCAGAATTTCAATTCTAAACCAGAAAATGTGGAAATATTTTCTGCTGAAGTCGTGTTGGACCAATAGTGCCAGAGGTTCTTCAAATGTATGGAACAGTTACATGAATAATATAATATTTATTTTATGAATTTGATCGTTACTTGGAAATTCATTATCAATTAATTCATGCTACTTAATAAGCAAGTTTTCAACATGATAAAGGAAGGAGGTTTTTTCAATAAAGGGTTTTATTTTGATAAAACTAGTATATTTAAAACATATCAATGGATATTTATTTCGTTGTAAACAGAAAGGTATACTCGTATGTCATTATTGATAGAAAAGCTTACAACATTATTCAAAAGCATTTTTTTCCATTTATGTTGCTTCTGCAGCTTCATTGAGTCACCAATCTACTGAATGGTTGAGTGAAACTACGCTGGAACGGTCATATTTCTAGGTACCTAATGAAGAAGGTTAATAGCGATTAATAAAGATAATATTATACAGTCATTTCACGCTGGCTTTTACTGGTTATGTTCGGTTACACTCGATAGGAATTCTGGAAAAAGCAATTTTTCGCTTCATTTCTTTCAGATTTAACGAGCATTTTTTTTGGGAAACAACCGAATATATTGTCATTGGTATTTAATGAAACTCTACTGAACGATTAAAACACAGCGAATTCCACAACATGGCTCATTTTACGCAATATTATTTTTTTAATGACATGAATTAACTCAAGAACGACTGAATCTATTTTTTTAGAACGTTGATTTGTTAGATTTGTCTTCGTCCCGAGCAGCAGAATGACCAACAAAAATCGTTAAATCCCCGAAAAAAAGGTTGACAGACATGTTAGTTGCCGATCATAGAGCAGGATATTCTGTATTCGAAAGAAGGTAAAAATTATCATTATGAAGGTCGTCAATAAAAAATGTATGCGTCAAAATTCAACTAAAAATAAACATGATGTAAATATGCTCCATTCGTCCATTGTAATTAAATTTGTAGTGACGATAACATGCTATTTTTTTTCGTAAATGAAATATATCATCGCAAATTTCTAGCAGAAATTTGGATATCATAAACGAAAGCATATACTTTTCTCCTCTGTGGAACACTGTAGGTAATGGTTCTCGAATTTTGTTTGGTCAATATTTCTATGGAGCTCGTCTCTATTGACATTTTCGAATAGATGCTTGACCTAGTTATCAGATAAAATGTCAAACAAAGCGATTTTATCGATAAGACCGATTAGATACAGAACGTTCCACGAGTTTTCTGTTGCCAGTTCAGCTTTTCGATTGAAATAACGTCCAATTACGTGAATCAGGTTACCTGAACGAAATCCTGGAATTCTTTCTTTAGCTGCTGCAGTTCTAGATAAACATAACCTAATAACGTTAGGTTCTTACACAATCGGATGAATGTGAGTTTGTTTATTTTAATGCTTATCTTTAGTTCCGAAGTATTTGGAAACGAGTGTTTGGACTGGTTATTAGCGAATATTTACCCATCTTATCTAGACATTCCAGTTATTTTTTTTATTCCAAAATATTTGGCGAAATGAGCCATTGACCCATTTTTGAAACTTTACGTCTCCAGAACATTTTACAGCAAATAAAATTTGAAATTCTAACGTATTCTTATCGTCATGTCGAAATATATATATGTGAAAATTGTATTGAAAATGCAACAAGATCCAGTTTTTTGGATTTTTACTGTATCTATTGCCA
Source organism: Harmonia axyridis (assembly GCF_914767665.1). Taxonomy (NCBI): domain Eukaryota; kingdom Metazoa; phylum Arthropoda; class Insecta; order Coleoptera; family Coccinellidae; genus Harmonia; species Harmonia axyridis. Next base: position 1,462,508 of record NC_059502.1, read on the forward strand.
AAACAATGAGTCTTGTTTACTGGTTTCTAGACTAAAAACATCGATAAGTGATTTTATCTACAACTGTCATACAATGATTAGGATTTCGCACTCATCTTGATGTAATCATAACCTTCATCACCGCACTAGTGCTAGATTCCTTTAAGCTTGTTAATGTCTAATAAAATCAAACTCGTAGTAGTTAATTTGAAATTGAAATCATTCGGGATATGATTTTATGAAAATTCATTTATTGTAAAAATTAAGAGCTTGCCAGAATCGAGGAAAACTCGCTGAACGATTGTCTTCGATCGGTAAAATATAATTGACGTTCTTGATGCGTAATAAATCCATTATGGAAACGCCAACAAACGTTAACATCATCTTCATGTCGGGATAAGTTTGCGAAAATTCAATCGAAAACTGAATTTCCACATAAGCCTTTTTATTGCTTCCTTCTTCTTTGTCTCCTCCGCCTGCAATAAACTGTTATCAACTTTATCGTATCAAGCCTCATAAAACTCTCGTAGATGACATGAAAGACGCCTATAACCTCGCTTCAGCATTATCCAGGACAACTGACGCCTTGAACAAATCACAGTCTCAATTCTTGGAGACGCAATCATTCAATTTATCTGCGTTATCAACGTTGAGAAATGACCGACATCATGGCAGTTAATTGAAACGTCAGTTTCCGCAAACTGACAACTGACAAATATGAATACGGTTACGTCAAAGTGACGGAGGCGAGCACCGAATTGCAAACCACATGCTGGATATGTGCACAGTGCACTGTTGCCGGACTGGAGCTTTTGGTTAGTTATTCCCAATAATAAGACTTCGTTCAAGGGAAAAAATTCAGGGCTAGAATTTTGCGGAAAAAATGTTGTATTCAATATCATCATAGCGTTATACGTTCCCAAATTATTGATTATAAACCTCTTAATGGATAACCTTTCATTTTAAGTTTTCCAAAAATGAATTTTTTCAAGTTTGTTTCCTTGAGTTTTGCTTTGAAAATTCACCCCAAAAAAATACTTGAACTGTATTCCCGAGTGAGGAGGATCAAAACGGTATAGCAATTGACTTTAATACCAAATTTCTATTTTTTTATTAGATTTTTAGATTCTACACATTCTAGAACGTAAACTATGACATTTTAGTGCCTAATTTCCTTGTTTCTGAATCATTCCCATAACTTTCAGGCGTTTTGAAATGGCTTGTTGCCTCACTCCCAATGATCCTGCTAATTCTTGTTGCGTTTGACACGAGTCTTGATCAAGTAATGCTTCCAATTCTGCATCTTCGAAAACCTTCTCTTTTCCACCGCCATGCTGGTCTTTGACGTCAAAATCACCGTTCTTGAAGCGTTGAACCACTCTCAGCACGTTCTTTCATTAATAGTTGCCTCACCACAGGTATTTGAGAGCATTCGATGAGCCTCAGCCGCAGATTTCTTCATATTGAAGCAGAAAATTAAAACCTCCCGCAAATAACGATAATTTAGCTCGTAAGCTGACAGGTTTAATCGAGAATAACTTTATGATGCAGACACAAATCGACTAATATTTCGATGGCGTTATGTTTACAAATACCTAAGCTTATTGTATGACATCTGCGATTTAGTTTTTCGACTACCACTTACTGCTACAGCCATCTATTGCAAAACGGCGGAAGTAAAGTTTTATTTTTATTTTTATTCAATAACTGAACATAAATTGTGATCGAAAACAGAACACCCAATCGAAAGCAGTAAATCTTCCGTCGAAACCGTAAAAACGACAACACCGCACGTGTGTGTGTGGGACAATGTGTGGGGTGTTTTTATATCGCCTCCCTAGATAATAACGTCTGTCTTTTGCGCTTTTTTTACACGCGCAATATGCGAGATCGCATGCATCTCCATGCGACAACCGTCTAGTCTGTTTCTAGTGGTTTTATGGCCCTCGTAGACAGGAAGATGACGTATCTCCGCTTACTTGGGATCCTTTGAGTGTTTGGGTGACGTTATCCGTAATTTTGCCGTTGTTCCCGGATATTTTATGCTTCTTGGCACTTCGTTAGTCGTTACCACCGCATTTAGACCCACTTGAAAAAGTGACAGGTCGTCACTTTGACGGCGTTTGGTGCTCTGAGACTCTCGAGATTGCCGCTCTGGGCGATAAGTACGGAGACATTGGGAAAATGGTCTATTCATCAAGATTTATTGGGTCGAATTAATCTCTTAACACTAGAAAATACTCATTCTGAGGGTCATCAAGTGTTCAATTAGTTATACCGCTCGTATTCTAAGGGAATAGTACTTCAAATTGGTTCATTATCGCATTTGGGAGTTTTTTAGAATCCGAAAATCGAATGAAATGAAAAAAAAAAAGAGCACTGAAGTGAATTCTTTCCCTTGAGCATTCTCTTGAGATGCAAAAAGCTACTAATCATTGGGACCAGATCTAGAGAAAAAGCTGAGTGGAAGAGCAATTCCTTCAATCTAACCATAGTTTTAATCTATTTGTGACAAGGAGCATAGTCTTGGTGAAACAGAATTTTTTATTTTGCAACTGTTGCTGCTTTGTGGTATTATTCTCGCAGAAAGATTCAAATTCAGGTCTAGCAGGTGTTACCCTCAATTCTCTGTTTGCAAGTTCATTATTTTCAATCCTACTATGCTCTAACATTAATAACAGATTGATGACAAATATACTCAGTCTGGGGCGAACTTCAGTGAATCATGTGACTTTAGATTGCCATTCTATCGCACCCTGTATACGTATGAAGAATCCCCAAGGTCAAAAGACTCGTTTCCATCGTTGCACCTCATGCATACGCACGCCACATCACGAATATCTAATCGCCAGTTTTTCCATTCAAGAAAAAAAAACAATCTTCAAACCCGTCCCTTTACCGTTTAGGTATTCACGGCAAACCTCCCCAAGTTTTTTCACACTCGACACATTCTGCATAAAACGAGTCGGCGTGGGCGGCCGCTCAGATGGGAGGAGCTGAGGCCGGCAGATAATTCCGCCGGATTTGAATATTCCGCCAGATACGTGGATTAAAAAAGTTTCTTCGTCCCTGGCTCTATCGGCGGTTCTTTTGAAGGCGTTTTTTTTGTCGAGAAAGCGCGTCGAATTGGTAAACGCCGGCTTGCGTCACACCAAGCGCGTTTGGCGTCGCCAAGTTTGTCGGCGAAGTGGATAGTCAGCGAAAACAATGGGATATTGCGATTTTTTCGCAGTTGCGTTGAGAAAAGGATGTTGTGGAATCGCGCAGCTAATATGGTGTTAATTTCGATTTTTGCCGCGTTTCTAGTGCGCTATCTTGCGACATCTTCGGGGAGTTGTACAACTATGTCGCCAAACGCTGTGTGTTTTAAACTAGGGTTTCTTATTTCCTCTTTCATTACAAAACTTCTCGAAGCGTGTGGAGAAAATCATATAGTTATGACATTCAACTCTCGGCGACTGTTTTTAGAAAGAATGTCAACGACTACCAAGTCTATACAGTTTCAGAAATCAAAAATTGCAGGGAGCAGCTTTCGAGCACTCGTTCATTCATTTGTAATTTTCACCCTTGAAGACACTTAATAGGTATATGTGGTCTCTAACGATGCATGAATGACGAGCGCTGAAATTTAATATCGGAATGACTCGTGATATACAGCATGATTCAAAAGGCCAGGTTTTTTTAAGATATATTTCAACATCGATGGATGAGATTCGAGATGGAGAGAAATATTACTTGAAAGAAATTCTTATGAACATAATTGAACCTTGACTTTCTCACTACCTCAATCCATTTCTTCCAGGTTCCCAGCGAGAGCAGTCAGGGAACGTCGAGCAGCACCAACTCTTCGGAGGTTTCCAGGCCCGTATCCCTGACCAGCATAGGATCATGTTCTTCCAGCGGAAGCAGCGGCAACAACCAGGCCGGATCTGCCTATCTGGCTTCGGCCGAAAGCTTGGACAGCGACCCCGAACCGAGTGGCAGTCAAGGTAATGGAAAAATATATCATCATTCGAAACGAAATTTTTTTTTGTATATTCTATAGCGCCAAAATTTCTTCAATATTGGAGTTTTTCGACACTTAAATGATGCGCCCTTGTAAAAAAAATCACCTCCGAACGTTGGATCCCAATATTCTGTTATATACTTTGGATGTATATACGAAAAAATGCATTCTTCCGACTCCTCGGCGTCCTTCGAATTTCGGACGACCTTCGCGCGATCTCTCTCACGAATTTCCGATCGGAGAATCGAGACGTGAAAAAAAAATCGAAAAGGCGCCGCAATATACTCGCATGTTTTTAATCCAGTAACATAATTTCGGCGCAGATCCTTCCAAGACCGGTATCCGTTTCGACCGGGACTCGTACAAGAAGTTGCCCCAGGCGGGCTCCTCGAATTCGTACGTTCGATTTAATCCCATTAGCGACCATAATAATGGATGATTCGCGAATTTTCTGGCGTGAGTAATTGCCGTTAATAATTTCTGGTCTTGAAAAGGGACGATTTCGAATGAAAGTCGATCATAACGAGTGAAAGTGACCGTACGGAGGTCGTTGTTTTTTTTTTTAATTTATTTCGTAAATTTCTGGACAATCCCCTGCATGAATATTAACAAGAAGGCGCGTAGACTTCAATTGCGCCACTAAACTGCGCGTCATCATATTTTCCCTTCATTATGTTAGCGCGCTTGAATTTATTGACGTTGACACCTTTCGTGAATGTCAACTTGTATATGACAGTTGGTGGATAGCATAGAGTAATAGATAGATATAGATAGAGGGAGTATACGCAATTTTTACATGTCCCCAACACGGTTAGATTACGTTGTCGGATTGTGATATATTTTCAAATCCACAATTTTACTATATCACTATGAATATATATTGTATTGAATGAATTATATTTATTTGAGTGAATCCCGAATAAATATGTAAATTTGAATATTTGGAATCCGATATTTTTCCTAATTGTGTAAATTATAATAAGCAGAATATACAGGGTGTTTCCTAAACATGCGGCAAAAATTCAGGGGGTTGTTCCTTGGACTATTCTAAGAATATTTTGTCCTTTGATGATTTTTGAAAAATCTATTTGTTTCGAAGATATAGGGGAAACAAAATTTCAGATAATAACATTTTATTATGAAAAATTACATGAAAATTCAACTCAACCTACAAAAACTGTTGAAAATGACCACCTCTAGCCAGCATACAAGCATCCAATCTTCTCCTCATTGACTGCCGAACCCTTTCAAAAAAAAAAAAAAAGAGGTTTTTCAAAAATCATCCAAGGACAAAACATGCTTAAAATAGTCCAAGGAACAACCCCCTGAATTTTTGCCGCATGTTTAGGAAACACCCTGTATATTATTTTCTGTATTCACCTGCTGAAATCCAAGGTTTGGCAACTTTTGCTTTCCTAGTATCATCGGTTGTTTCACGTCGTTTGGCGCGCTTGAAGTTTGTTTTCTGAATTTCTGATATATTTAGGTATTTATTACAATATATTTTGAGTTAATATGAAACGTTGATTCACAATGGGACATAAGAAGTGCGTTTTTTGTGGAGAAACTCGTGAATTGAGTGAAATATCGTATCACTGATATGTTTTCATTTCCGCGCGCTTCCTGTCTAATTTAATAGTTCATCTTGGGGACAAAATTTTCTTACTGAAAATGACATATGCTCCCTCTATCTATGTCTATTACTCTGAGTACGCTTTCAATAGAATTTGAATGAAGATTATCCTTTGAGGATATAATAATAATTTGCAAAAGAAAGCAATCAGGTTGACTCCATATTTCTCTGAATATCTTAAAATCATCAGCAACAAATAATTTATGTGAACAACAGATATCTGAAAGAACAAAAAAAAAGGTCCCAAATTAGATCCCTGAGGAACGCCTTAGGTCGTCGTTCTATGAAAGAATGAAACTTTACATCAGAATTGGTGAACATAGATATTCATAGCAAACATTGGAATTATAAATATAGTGGACAACATCACAATTGAAGTTGTTATTGACGTCTTTTAGAAGTTTCAAAGAACGCATTCGGTATCTCTACGAGCTCCACTCGTAAGAACCAAGACACTTTGATCCTTAAAAGCATTCCTGCAAAGGAACCCTTATCTAAGTAGCTACTATCGCAACTCGAGAACTCATTTCGAATCTTCCATCAGAGCACCAACTACTCTATCTTCGATATTAGTCAGAGAAGCTCAATTGGATCCGATGAACACATCAAAGTCGACCTTCACTCTCACCAAAAACTGCTCGGATGATGTAACCGTCCAAATAATACAGATGCTACTATACAACAGCGTCGTTAGAATTCTTGATCCGAATATACGTTCATCATCGTGCCCATCTATCTCTCCATACATGAATAAGAAATTAGAAACGTCAAACTTCATTATTCTTGCATCTTAACCGAGTCGAACTGAGGCTGATTTATTATTCTGGGCCTTCCAAAAAGAGCGTAGATAATTATGGGGTCGAAATTGTCCACTTTTCTACTCGTTCTGAAAGTGTGGACGAGCGTTTTTGGTCGGAGGGAATCTATTCATCAATTCATCATCCGGTATCTGATCTCTACGTCAACAATATATCTGAACCAAAAATAATGAGACTTGTTATTTGGAAATCTTTTTGGTTGAACTTCTCTGCTGGTTTTCGGCTTTTTCTTTCAATTGACTATTTCTTCAAATTGTAGTTTATGACTAGGAAAATAATTATACAGGGTATGCAGTTAGATATGTTGGAAATTCTAAAACTGATTTATGCTGTTACCATACATTTTTTTCGGAATCACCTCCCTTTCTGAGTAATGTCAAAAGTGAGAATTTTCCGCATTTATAAAGATGTAACTCAAAAACTATGTGGAGCATTGGCATAGACCTTATATTTCATATGGCCCCAAAGAAAAACTTCTAAAGGTGTTTAATCACAAGATCTCAGTAATCCCTTGTGATTCCCTTCTTTAGAAATAACACGATCAGGAAACATTTTTTATTTTCAAATTATTTCATTGATAAATGATTTTCTTTTACCAAACTCCCTATATAATCATTATCATTATGTTCTGATCGCTTCATATTAATATCATTGCACCTTCTAGTCGATATATCAACTTCTTTCCATTTTCTAGTGGAAATAGGAGTGTAGAAGCATTAGTCTTCTTCTCTTGTCAGTAGAACAGAAACCTGGCTTCTACGACAGTACCCTATCCGTTATAATATTAGGTTACCTTAAGGCAGTAGGTAATGACTGGTTTCATTCAGGAAAATTGATGGCATCTCCACATTTATATTGCATTTGTCTCCCTGGGAATGCCGAAGAGTAATAACAGAAATAGACGGTCATATGGGAGCCAGAGTTGTTCAAAATAACGTGATATTCTCGGCCAAGTGCTCCAAAACATCTAAGAACATATCATAGAAAGGACAGGGTAGATCTGCATCTGAATAAACAGGCCACTATATTTTAAGCCAGTTTAACTTTTAACGAATTGTAATAGACATCAATTTAATTTTCATCGAAATTAACAACTCAAGTTTTAAATACTAATACTCAGCAGTCTCTTCTATATTGTCAGATAAAGCAGCACAAGAAGAAGAAAATTTAGAATACCTATCCATGTTCAATTTTAACGATTCATATCACGTTTTCAGAGAGATGATTTAAAATTTAAATAACTAACTATACGATGCTTTTGTTCTTCCGTTTAAAAAATCTAGTATCTCACATTTCTTTGGTTTTTTTTTTCTTATAAACTCCATGTTATTCGGCTTCATGTTACATGTTCTGTCAGACTTATCAGTCTGTCCTCGTCTGTGTCATCATCAGTTCATATCGTGCCTTAGCTTGGGTACCCTGAATGGAAGATGTTCTATTTCCGTCCTCACTAGAAGATTACGTCCTGAACAAATATCTAGCGTCTTGAAGGCGTCGTTTTATCAGCCACCGTCTTTTTCTTTGTTTGTACAACCCGACAATATCGGGAGCAGATATAGAGAATGAAATATTCCACCAGGCCAGACGGATTAACTGTTGGCGGTGTCGTAATCAGAAGCAATTAGATCGAGCTAATAACTTTGATAAGAAGATACGGGGGTAATCCAGAAAATACTACCACAGCCATATTAGAAAAATTCTTTGAAACAAACCTAATTCAAATGTCAGAATGAATGATTTTCTAATAGGTATTTATATTTTCAATGATTATAATGGAAAGTCACATAAAACTTTCATATTTGCAATAAAAATTGTGTAATTAAATATAGTTTCGTATTTTTCGATTCACAAATTCACATCCTGGTAAATAATATTTTCCAACGCACCTCGTACAATGTAACAGTCATTGAATTGTGTACCACGAAGTGCTATTGCCCAGGGTCAAATATGGGTAAAACGGATTTGTTTTCGGGCGATGCGATATACATATGAATAAAGCGAAATAACAGTAATTTCGAAGAATACCTGCGAAAGTAATGAATAACACTTTGTAATGATTGGGTAAGGTTGAGGAGGAACAGCCTTCTACGAATTTCTAGAAAGATAAACTCTATGATTCTCGTGTTTTATATTTTACGCTCCCAAGAATAACACTTCAGGGTAGTTCAACAAATACATTTTTCGAAATTGAAGTACATTCTATGACATCTTTATCAAGAATCAAAGTCCTGTATCTCCTTTAGCTACATTGGTGTTTTTCCTCAAATTATTATGTTTAAATATATGCTATCCACACCAAATTTCACAGTTTCTTATATTCACCTTATCGTTTGAGAATATTCAAAATTAATGTTATTGTAAAAAATAAGATTACATTTCATCATCATCGCTTGCACTATTTTCTCCAGTCCTGGCCTGTCAAGCCCACTCCATTTTTCGGCAATTTATTTCCAACCTACCAAAAAGATGTTCCACACCCACTCGTCTGTCAATAAAACCGCAAGATAAGAACTCTGTAAATACGAGATGAAATCATATTTTGAAATATTGCTACCTTCACAGAATCCATTTGTTGTTTGTCTTGTACGGGTTTGTTACCCTCGTATTTTATAATGATTATAAATGGGCGGACGTCTTGGGTAAATAATTGAGGGTACCTACGATGTGACGTTTGGTTTTGGTCCTATTTATCATACTTGATTATTTAACTTATTGTTTTTATTGGTTAGTTACCAAATTGATGAGAATAAGTTTTGAAATTATTCAACAGGAGCATTTTATGCGCTTGGGATTATCGTAATGAACCCATTTTTCGTCTCCAGTCACAATGCTATGCAGAAATCCCTTCCGTCATTGCCTTGCAAGCAGCTGTTCACAAGCAAACAAACTCCGTTCAACATATCTCGGCTTCAACTCGTATGGCACCCAATTTCCTTGTTTCTGAATCATTCCCATGACTTTCAGGCGTTTTGAAATGGCTTGTTTCGTCTCTCCCAATGATCCTGCCAATTCTTGTTGCGTTTGACACGAGTCTTGACCAAGTAATGCTTCCAATTCTGCATCCTAGAAAACCTTCTCTCTTCGCTGGTCTTCGACGTCAAAATCACCATTCTTGAAGCGTTGAAACAACTCTCGGCACGTTCTTTCACTAATAGCGGTCTCACCATAGGTATTTGAGAGCATTCGATGGGCCTCAGCCGCAGATTTCTTCATATTAAAACAGAAGATTAAAACCTCCCGCAAATTACGCGAATTTGGCTCGTAAACTGATATGTTTAAGCGAGAATAACTTTATGATGCAGACACAAATCGACTAATATTTCGATGGCGTTATGTTTACGAATACCTAAGCTTATTGTATGACATGTGACCTATTTATTTCGATTACCACTCACACAAGATGTCCCTTTCCAATTAAAATGGACCTGTCTCACGTCAATATCAGGCTGTGCTGTTTTTGTGAGCCGCCCTGTATGTCGCCCCAACGTAGTCGTCTCGGTGAACCTTCGTGGCCTAGTAAAAATCTTCCATTGTTTCTGGCGGCATTTTAAACAAATTACCGCAGGAATTCCTTGTACCGTGTCTTATCTTCACCACCAGGACAATCGCCCAAGTACTTTTTCTCGCACACTCTGCGCAATGCGACCCTGTAGTCAATAAATTCCTTGCGATCTGCATGTACAGATTTCAGGGAAGCCGTACGAGAGACCGTATCCATCCTCTGATTTATCTGAGCCTGACAGTGTCTATGCTAATTCTGCACTTCGGTCGCCGTGTACAGGGTGTCTGGAAAAAGATCGGCATCTTTGTTATTGACTGCTCGGTCGATTTGCAAGGCTCCCGATCTTAACTGCTCTGGTTCAACTGAAGTGAATAGCATGCTGCTGGAGAATGAAAATTCCTCAACACTTAGTCTGCACCTGTTGATCTGTTGAAAGATTTTTGTGAGTTTATGAAGTAGATGTTCATTCTTTGCATGTCAGGAATTTTATCATCGAAATTATATGGTTCCTTATTCAGGTATTTTCCATGTATTTTATGGTATTTTTTTAAGGGGGGTAAAAAAAAATGCAATATCATCAGATAAATGGACAAAATGTTATATCGGCTGTTTGTCTGATGTCGATGATTAAGAGTTCTTTTTTCAATATTGGATCTAACGGGTGTTTTTTTCGAGGTATATAACTTTGAGTTGGCATTACTGTTCAAGATGGCGGCCGATTTAACAGCTGTCAAGTGATTTATTCTCAGTTTAGTTTGGCAACTCATCATGAATAGACTCAGGCCTGAACAACGCTTGCAAATATGTAGTGCAATTTTATTTCGGAAATAATGGTTCTGTGCGGAATACGTATCGCGCACTACGTCCATTTTATTTTGTTTAGCAATGAAGCGCACTTCTGATTGAATGGCTACGTCAACAATCAAAACTGCCGCATTTGGAGTGAAGCTAATCCTCAAGTGTATGTCGAAACACCGTTACATCCAGAAAAACTGACTGTTTGGTGCGCTTTATGGGCTGGTGGAATCATTGGTCCGTTCTTCTTCAAAAACGATGATGGCCAGAACGTTACAGTCAATGGTGATCGGTATAGAGCCATGATTACTAACTTTTTCATTCCTGATTCCTTATTCAGGTATTTTTAATGGATTTTATGGTATTTTTTGAGGGGGGTTTCATTGCACCTTGAGCTCTATTGTGCCTCCATCAGAGCTGCTTTGAAAAATTCGAAAGAGTAAAAAAAAATATGCAACATGTAGTTCATCAGGTAAATAGACAAAATGTTATATCGGCTGTTTGTCTGATGTCGATGATTAAGAGTTTTTTTTTCAATATTGGATCTATATATTCCATTGAGTCGGTATTAAATTCATCAAAGTCGGCCTGAATTAAAAAACAATCTTCACGCAAGAGCAAAATTACGATATTGATATTGCTTCTTTTCCTACCATGTTGTTTTGCTGTTCAGAAGCGGACCGTCTTGATCGTATATAAATCAAGAGATCATCCCATAACTGGTTTGCAATAATGTTGCACCTATTGGGGATCATTGAACGTTGATACGGTCACTGAATATTATCATAAACAATTCCAAGGGAGTTGCATATCGAACAAACGAAAATTTTAATTCGAAAGTTTCGGGATCCGTCGTGTATGTTTCCTAACCTTAATTTATGAATTATCGGCATCAACATAAATCTGAATATTGCAAATATACACCTTGTACAAAACGACCTTGCTTTTTTAAACATGTGATTGTTATTCAATAATTTCAATTTTTGCAGGATCTGCTGATAGCGGTATAGCTGAGCAACCTTCCGTGATGACTGCAGAAATGAGGGTTCTGCAGGAGGTCCTGGACTCTGAGGCCGTTTACGTATCAGACCTGAACGAGGTCATAGAGGTTCGTATCTTTTTTCGTCACTATATCTGCTCAATTTAGAGTCCTTTCTGGCAAAACTAAAATCGTGCAAATATAATATAAATGAAACAGAATTGACGATGGGAATAATTGAATTTGGTGTCCTTCAGGGTTCTGTTCTCGGCGATCTATAATCCAATACCTATATACCCTAGGGCCTAGACAATGAAATATCAGATTTAACTATTTGTAGATGATGTTGCGAGCTATTTATAATATAATATCACTTTGAAACATAGAGCATTAGTAAAATGTGATGAAAACAATTACTCTTTTGATCGGTACCACAAAAGTCCAAAAAGAAACCACGGATAACACCTCGATCATATAAAATTAGGAAGGAAAATCAAAAATATAAGTAAATACTTGAAAAAATAGGTGCTTCTTGGTTCCCAAATCATATGTGCTAATTATCCAACAGAGGAAATGCAAAACATGAAAATTAGGAAACCAGATGGCCCCTGATGATACCCTTGAGGAAGGCCATTGACAAAGACGTCGTATATATAAGCAAACGCGAATTGAGAATCAGAGATCGTAGATCCGAGCACAGCTGACATTGGTCACGTTGTACCTCCTGGTTTAATGGCCCTATCTCATTTAAACTGTTGATTATTAAGAATCGTGGTCCACTATCCACTTAATTGACTGGGTCTGTTCGACCGCAGTGGTGAGACTTTGAACCGTTTCGTTTCCTATTCAATGAATTCGACTGTGTGCGCCTCTTTTGACCTTCGCTTATGTTGATTAGATGAGTCACTTCGATGCCTGTGTGTTACCTTCGCTTTCCGTTAATTTGGAGGTTATGTTGTTTTGCCAACGGGAAAAGGATGGGCACATATATGACAGGACAATTGATTCTTTCGATTCGAATCGGTCTATAGATGGGTATGTCGTCATGTTAGAAAAAAATAGGCGTAATATACATAATTATCTAGATAATTTATGAGCATCTTGTGATGTTTGGCTTCTTCAATCGTGTGTACACTCTAGGTTTAATATTATGACTGATATATTGGTAATATAGTATAAAAATAAATATGTGTTTGCACGATTATTTGTGGTTTGGTGTTGGAATATTATTTTCTTGAATGACTGTTAGGTTAGGCTTGTTACTGATGAATAAGTCAGATGACAGATTTTGAAATCCCTGTTCCAGAGTTCTGATGAACTTCTGTATTTGGAATGACTTCAAGGACTACAATGTATCTTGTACAAAGCACTTTTTGGTTGGCTAGCGATGACGACGCATTCTGTCACCAGGTGATCCTGAATTTCTTCATCTTCCCCACAGAATCTGCACTCGTCGTTTTCTGCTAGACTCATTCTCATGGAGTGCTTTCTGTGAGGAATCAAGTGAGGAGATATAGCATTTTCTTGCTGAGATTTAGATACTTCGTAGATCAAAATTTTTGGAATGATCCAACCTAGGAAAATTCTGCCAGAATGTTTCACTTCAGGTTCTCTCCTTCTTCCTTCTGAAACTCTCTCATGTAGGTATATTTGCCTATACTACAGAAAGGTTCTGGGCTTATGAAAGTAGTAGTTACTTCCTTTCTGCAGGCAAGTTTGTTGGCCTTTTCATTTCCTTAAATTCCCGATTGATTGGGATCCCAGACTAAACAGACCTTGTTATTCTTGCCTATTTCATTGAGTTTCCTTCGGCACTCTTATACCATCTTAAAATAGATGTGTGAATTGTGAGCTCAATGCTTTGAATGCAGCCTGACTGTCAGAATGTATCGTTAGATCACATTTCTGCTAGTTTCTTACTAGGTTCATTTCTAAACATCTTTCGATTGGAAATACTTCAAAATGCCGTAAATCACTCTGATTGGTGTTTCAAACAACAAGGTGTATATGTACACCTTGTATTTTATATTTTTTCTTTATTGAAAATCTTATTAATCTAAATGTTTAAATGAAAACAGAGTAATTTTGTATAGCCCCTTCAACTTATATTATTTTTAAGGCCATTCTGGCCATTAGTTCTTGGATTCTTTATTACCGTCACCTATCCTATTCGGCAGGTGACAAAAAGTCCCCCGACCATAGGCGTAACACGCGACCGGCCTAATGGACCAACACAGATAACGAGAAAAGCGTGAAAAATAGAGTCTTTCCATAAAATGAAGCAAATTCGGCGTCGATCCGCACAAATCCGACGCGGGATTAGTTAATGGGTTATCCAAGACCTCGTTTCCGCTCCGGTGCGTCCGAAGACGCACAAAAACCGTTCGGAAATTCCTCCAGATAAGTAAACTTCCTGTCTTGAGTAGTTCACCGGTTCACCGTTTTAGAAACGTACTTACGGTTGCCATATGTGTGCGTTACTGAGACCAGCGTAATAATGTGCCATTTCGACGCCATGTTGTCCGAGAAACATGAACTCGTTCACGGTTTGTTTTTCGGTCAGTGGCGTCCGTCGATGAGAATTTTGCTAGGGCCTACTATTTCATCTCGAATCATCAAGAAATGAGGAGCACATAACTGTAGATGGGTGTACATGTGGTCTCCAAGTTTTCATTTGGCGCTCAAAAACTCCTAACTTCACAACTTCCTTTTTTTATAAATTTTCTCTTGAGTTTTCAATCTTTCAATATTTTCATCTTCTAATAAGTAAGGTCCAATCACACCTACAGCCCAAAAACCAAACCTAACAGTAACATGTTGAAGATGAAGAGATTTTTCAACAATTATTCTTGGATTTTCCGAGCTCCAAATGTGACAATTCTGCTTATTAATCCTTGTTTTTTTTGTTTTCGAAATTAATAGATTCTGAAACTTCTAGATCTACCGAAAATGCCCGTATAGTAACTAAAAATGCCTAGAATAGTAGATTATTATTCGATTTGGTATAGTTTGTGTACTTACTGAATTAACACTCTCATAAACTATCAGAAACAAAAGTGTCAAATAAAATCCATTGAGAATCAACAATGTTGACTTTTCTCACTGGATACGGTATGATTTCATAATTGTGATACGAATCCAATATTGCTAAATGTTCTCGTTCGCGGATTCGATAGTGCTATCAAAGTTTTCGAGGAATTATTTATTACTCATTGTCTACGTTGTTGATCCTTTTGTTGTTGAACTTGCGATATAGGTATTTGCAATTCTAATTAGGTAATGTTTGTATTCTATAACTTATCATTAGACCAATTAAACTCTAAGAGAACTCTTTTCATAAAGTGTGAATGTGATTATGGTATAGTGTTGAATAATTGACGTAATTAAAACCAGATCGTTCACTGAATTGCTCGAGGCAGGCTGTGGAATTATGGACATGTTCGTATACAGCGTGTTCCTGAATTGGAGATACAAAATAAAATGACACATTCCTCTCATCATTTTGAGGAAAAAAGTCTTATAAACGCTTTGTTTTCGAGATAAAGGAGGTTGATGTTTGTTATTTTTTTTCAAGAGTTTTCTGTTAGCACATTCTCTTCACAAGATATTTAACTGAAATTTGAAGTTCTCATCGTGTGATATGCTAATTTTGAATGCAAATGTAAAGGGTGTTTTTTTTAGAGCTATAGAACTTTAAATTGCAATAAAACAACGATGGATTATTCGATTGACATGAATTTTATTTATCCCCAAGATAATCTTGGCATTACATTTTAAATATGATTTCTGGCATATGACCGCCACGGCTGGCTCGGATGTAGTCCAATCTGGACGTCCAATTTTCGATAAATTTTTCCAACATTTGTGGCTGTATATCGGCAATAACACGGCGACTGTTGTCTTCCAAATGGTCAAGGGTTTGTGGCTTATCCGCATAGACCAATGACTTTACATAGCCCCACAGAAAGTAGTCTAGCGGTGTTAAATCACAAGTCCAAAACGTGAAATTAGGCGGTCACCAAACGTGTCTTTCAAAAAATCGATTGTGGCACGAGCTGTGTGACATGTTGCGCCGTCTTGTTGGAACCACAGCTCCTGGACATCATGGTTGTTCAATTCAGGAATGAAAAAGTTAGTAATCATGGTTCTATACCGATCACCATTGACTGTAACGTTCTGGCGATCATCGTTTTTGAAGAAGTACGGACCAATGATTCCACCAGCCCATAAAACGTACCAAACAGTCAGTTTTTCTGGATGTAACGGTGTTTCGACATACACTTGAGGATTAGCTTTTCTCCGAATGCGGCAGTTTTGTTTGTTGACGTAGCCATTCAATCAGAAGTGCGCTTCATCGCTAAACGAAATAAAATGGACGTAGTGCGCGATACGTATTCCGCACAGAACAATTATTTTCGAAATAAAATTGCACTATATGCAAGCGTTGTCAGGCGTGAGTCTATTCATGATGAATTGCCAAACCAAACTGAGAATAAATCACTTGACAGCTGTTGAATCGGTAGCCATATTGAACAGTAATGCCAACTTAAAGTTATATACCTCGAAAAAAAACACCCGTTAGTTTTGTAGTACCTGCTATAATAAAAAAAAGTAGTTTTATGAGCACCAATTGAATTCTTAAAGATTCAATTGACGCGAAGTTAACTTCCTGTACCTTCGCAGAACGCTCAAAAAAAAAAAGATCGAACGTACTTCCTGTCGATTTTGGATGACACGTCGTTCCTAGAATTCGAATTCTGCCGAATTCTTACGCGGACTTGACCAGTTCGTCGATTGGTATGCACCGCTATCGCCGTTGGACGACGTTCGGGTTTTCGTAGTATGATTTAGCTTGTTGCTTCATCCAAGAATGAATGAATCACTGCCATTGTCTGGATGCTAGATGCAATCGGTTAACAGGAAACACTCGACCGCGAAGAATATGCCTTGTTAACCGACTGGGAATTGGACGAGCGGGGACCTTTGAAACACTACTGAGTCACTGACTCGACGGGCCCATTAGCCGATTAACCTACAGATTGAACGCAGAAAAAAAAATTGCCTTTTACATGCTGCAATGTCAGAATCTGGTGGAACTGCATTTTAGCGCTTTATGTCGATGAGTATGTTTAACTGCTTTATCTCTTTGATGAACAAGACGATTTCGTAACTTTTCTAGGTAACAATACTCTGACTAAGCTTCCTTGTATGCTAAGAAATCTGCCCTACACTATTATCTCCATGATGACCACATACTAATATCCTCACCAAATTTCATGAAATTCGTACTGGTTAAATGCGAGATGTACCGGGAATTTCAAGTTTACGTATTCTCAAGCACGCGCCCTTTATTTTAAAAAACTAAAATTTGTTCAGGATCTTCTACCACCTGAAAATTGTAGAAGTCTTCTCCAGCGACTTTTTTCTGTTCTCAGATTTCAATAGAACTTTTTTCTTCTTCTTTTTCTTCTTATTATGTATTTCTACAACCCTAGGTGGGTTTTGACTGATTGGACTATAGCCTTCCATAATTTCAAGAGAATGCTCACTGAAAAGAAATTTAGAAGAGGTAATCATGGAAACTGAAGTATATTTTGGAGATTTAAACTATAAAACTTTACTATAAAAATATTGTATCGTCCTCAAAGGCAACTATATTGAATAATAAACTCAAATTTCATCAGTTTTTTGTCATTATCATATGATTTCGAAGCTGTAGTATCATAGGACTTTCTGAATGTGTAAAAATAACCCCTTTGAGAAACAAGGCAGATACCTAATCATTTTTTTCTTCCAGGGATACTTGAAACGTTGGAGGTCAGAACCAGATTGTGTTTTAGCCCCTCATTTAGATGCCTTATTCAGTAACATCGAGGAGATCTACGAATTCAACAAGTAAGTTGTTACTAGAGCTAACTAGTTAAAGAACATCTGTTTTCTCTCTCTTTACACAATGCTTCTATCTAGCCAATGTATTACACAAGTTTCTCAAATAATCCCACAACTTTACTCGAGCTTAAAGAACAAAACAAGATATAACAAACACCTATATAGGATATCCACAAAATCAAAAAAAAAAAAAAAAATTGAAGAGTTATCCATTCCTCTAGAGATCTAGGCAGTTGAGGCATAAAACAATTATTTGTTATAGAAGGAATAACACGGTTGATTCATAGGAACATTCTTAATTTCTTTTCCCCAGCAGCTCTAGGCTAAGTAATATCCATACCTAACTATTTTTCTCTATCATCTATCGACTCTTCTCACGATATTCCCTATTTTCCAGGAAATTCCTCGACCAGCTAAGAAACGCAGAAGGGGACTCCACCAAAATAGCCAACGTCTTCCTCCAGAACGACTCCGGCTTCTCAGTCTACCACGAGTACTGCCAGAACTACCCGCGCACAATGGACGTCATCGGCGACCTCACCAGAGACGACAAGATGGTGCCCATCTTCAGGGAGAAACAGATCGCCCTAGGTCACGCCCTGCCACTAGGTTCCTACCTCCTCAAACCCGTCCAGAGAATCCTCAAGTACCACCTGCTGCTGCAAAGGCTGTCCAAGCAGTGCGAACCGGAGCACAAGCACGTGGTGGACCTTGCGTTGACCACCATGACCGGCATAGCGTCTGACATCAACATGATGAAGAGGAAGCACGAGCACGCCGTTAGGGTGCAGGAGATACAGTCGCAGCTTTACGGGTGGAACGGGCCGGCTTTGACAGCTCTTGGTGAGCTGATCGCCGAAGGAACCTTCAGGGTGGTTGGTGCTAGAGGTAGGAGGCACGTCTTCCTCTTCGACAAGGTTTTCTTGATGACCAAAAGCAAGCAGGGCGGCGTTTTGGCCTACAAGTTTCATATCATGGTGAGTTGATTCATATTTGGTTTGCCGGAACACTGTTTGGTGGAACAGTTCTGAAGTTTAGAACACTAGGTCTAGTTATTTCCCATCACATGACCATTTTTGTCCCCAATTTCCCAAAAAGGCACTTCTGAGATCATTTCATTGGATCTACTTCTTTCTTTTACATTTCCTGAATTTACCAAATGTTATATATGTTAAATACTCTTGAATTGACGTATTGATAGCTATTTCATTTGCTAAACTTATATTTCAAGGGAAACATTCTTCTGTAAGATTTGAACAGACTAGCAAGTGATCCACATGGGCATTTATCATATTTAGCAATTTCTCATAACATCCAATTTGAGATGCATCTTTTCAAGTAGTATATATTCGATGCCTAAAATAGGATTGGGAGTTTCTTCCTTCTAGAGCTTCAATCGTTTAGAGACTCTGAGATATTTCCCTAAAACTCTTTCTCGACTTCCAGCATTGCTGTTACTCTTCATTATTAAATATAACCTACCCTGGATCGAACTCATGTTTAAAACGTTCATTTTGGTAGCATATTTTTGGATCTTATACCTGCCGGAACATACTGAAAAGGTAAAAGCAACTTTAACACCAATTTATTTTTTGCAGTGTTCGAATTTGATGTTGGTAGAACAGGTCAGAGGAGAGCCCTTGTCCTTCCAAGTCCTGCCCTTCGATAACCCAAGGCTCCAATGCACGATTCGCGCCAGGTCTCCTCAGCACAAGAGAGAATGGACCCTGCAGATTAAGAGGGTCATCTTGGAGAACTACAGCGCCGTTATACCTAACCACGCCAGACAGCTCGTCATGCAACTGGGGCAAGACATCAGCGAAATCGGTAGGTAGGTCGGTCCATTGGGATCTCTTCGCTCTACACCTATTAATGATGACTTTATATCATATAAAATACCCTTGTGGACTTTGAAGTAGGTAAATGTATTCGAATTTTGGAAGTAACACTCCTAACAGCTTTCTTTGGCTGTGATTATTGATATATGTTTTGTATGAAACCTGAAATACTAAAAACTCAAGAGAACAGAGAGCTTGAAGGAAAAATTTGCACATAGATGGACGTTAGTGCCTCTTGACTTCCTTTTTACATAAAAGTGTCTGGGTTTTGTTGTGAGAATTCCAGCTCAGATTGGAACAGTTCAGTGTCAATAAAGGTTGAAAAATATCATATATGAATATATAAAAAGAATCTCTTGAAAATGTAGAAAGCTGTCTGCGTTCCTATGTATCCAACAAAATACGTCAAAAAACTTTTGAACAATTCTTAAGACTCTATAGTAGAACGCGACACCAGGGCCACGCTCTAAAAAAGCTTGTATCTTCTTCCAGAGGAAACTGAGGAGAAGTGGACGCCGCTCAAACACTCCAGCAACACCCCCCACTACCTGGAACGTCGCAGCCGCATCCGTAAGACAGTAGACCCCTCTGGCCGTCGAGCCGCCTCCCAAGACCGTACCTTCCCCTCTCTGGCCAACTGGAGGCGCAAGTCCGAACCTGGCGTCATCCCTCAATACACCACCAAGACGCTGCCGCACAAGATCACCAAGCTGAAGAAGCAGAAGGCCGCCTCCAAGTTCTACACCGACCTGTCGGACTCGGAGAACTGCGAGGCCGTCACCGAGTCCACCGAGAGCCTCGCCAGCTCCAGGCCGGCCCTGGCCGGTTGCGAGGAACTGGACGGCGGCGGGGCGAGGGCCGAGCCGGACCTGGAACGCATAGTGTCCGACATCGTGAACGAGGAGTTCAAGAAACTGAAAAAGGGCGGCAAGAGGTCGTTGAGGGACAGCGAACCGACCCCGGAAGTTTGGATGGAGGAGGCGCCGACCAAGCTGCCGGCCAAGGCGGATTCCCTGCCGAGGTCGTTTCAGCTGAACGAGAGGGCCGGCAGCGGGGCCGAGAACTACCACAAGCACGTGTTGGACAAGTCGTTGAAGGAGAACGCCAGCGCACGTCTGGAGGATCAGCCAGAAAAGTGAGTATCTTTCAAACACGTTCTTCAATTGTCTAACCAACTTCCGAAAGCATAAAATGGCTCGAACTCTCAGTGGTCATGGTTGCAAGGATAAGATGAACAAGACCTTCTTCTATGTTTATACCGGTCAAGGATTGGAATCTCAGCCTTTAGATTTTTTGTGCTTCTGGGATTGTCTTCCCCAAACACAACTGTCTTACATATTCCTCTTCATCTGTACAGTTGAATTTCTTATAATCCCATCAGTTAATGCCCGATTACCTGTTTCTAGCTCCTATTAATGTATAATCATCATTTAACCAGGGGGTGGTGCTCAAATCAAACTTAAGGCACACCGACCTTAAGATCTTCTATATCATCCCTAAGGTTGATTATTGTTCCACTTATTGGTAGACCAAAAGTTACCCTTAACGTCTTTTGTACCATCCATTGAATAAGTTTAGATTCCGCTTCTGGGTAAACGAAGAAGTGAATCATTAATTAATTCTGAAGATACAGCATGACCATGAAGACAGAATTCTCAAAGGTTTTCACCAAATCTTATGATAATTCTGCTCAAATCCCTATTTCCACACCAACTTATGGGATCATTTTGTATTGGCAAACCTCCTTATACCCTTTAAAATTGCAAGGAAACAACAAATGCCAATCTTACCATTTTTTTACAGCGATCTCACTTCTCACATCGACGATTCAGAGCACCCCGACCACAAGATCTACAGAAAGTCCGCCATCCGAGTCAGTCTTCTCCAGAGGATACGTACCCTGATGTCCGAGCAGCAGAAGAAGACCTCCACCTCGCCTATATGGAAGCAGCAGCACTCCAGGAGCACGGGTGAAAGGATAGCCAACCCAGAGTACGTGGATCCCCAGAAGTTTATCCTGAACTCCAGCCGTTCCAGCTTGATCCAGGACAAAGTGGACGATCTCCTGGACGAACCGGAGCGTCTGGACATGACCATCAACGAAGACGACGTCATGACGGAGATCGAGAACCGTCTGCAGAAATCTTTGTCTTTGAACGACACCGGTCAGTTGGAAAAGTTCGGTTGTGTGTCCAGTTTGTCCATAAGCTCGTTCAATTCTAGTCAAAACGATGATAGTTACTACGAAAGCATTCTGGACGACCGTTTGGTTGAGGAATACGACAGGGACTCCAGCGGGGAGCTGATCTTGAAACAGGACAGTTTTAGAAGTACCGAAAACAGGTATATATCGAGACAGAACCAAACAGCAAAAACTGAATCTACAACCAAATCGACAATTTGCACCAGCAAATCGGAAGGGAGGTTATTCGAGAGGAAAACGATGATAAAAAGGCCTAATAAGGCCCCACCGCCGATTCCAGTGAAGCCCACACATCTGAAGAACGGCCACAAAAAAACTGAGACAATAAAGACTTACGAAGAAGACAGCACAAACAAAGATATCTGTGAGGAGAATCTGGCTGAAGTCATACCGACCAAAAGTTGGGTTAAGGCGATGGTGGGTAGGTTCGAATGACAGTTCAAGGACACCTAGGGTGGATTGTCATTTGTTGGACCCTGGACGGTTTCCGTTTAGCAAGTTTCTTTTTTAGTTAGCGCAATTTTTCGTTTTTTTGTTGAGTGTTTTCTCGCTGGACTAAGACTTATTTCATTTGTATCAAATGGTTTCGAATATTCTCTTCCGGTTGTGTATATAGTGTGAGTGTGAAGCAAGTACGAAATTCGCTTGAGTGATTCGTTTTCTGCACCGCTTACCTTTAAAACATTTTCTTCTCTATTTTCTTTGAACTGTTTGTTTATTTATTTGAATACTTTACGCTCGCTCGAAACTTGTCTCCATTCCGTTTGCAATTATTGGACTTTTTACTTTTTTAAAATCTCTATTGAAAATGTGAACAAAATAAACCGAGAATAAAAATATTGTTTTTCTACTTGTAAATCGGATATCAAAAAGTTGATATGTTGTAATGAGGAAAAGTGGCTGTTGCAGAATATTTTACTTGTTGACAATATTTAAAAGTTTATAAAGAACTTGTACGAGTCACTTTCAGTATATATTCTATCTTTATTAAGTAAAAATAGATAAATATCTACTTAACAATACAATGTGCCAAATAGATATCATCATTTAAATTATTGTTGAATAAAGTAATATAATTTTTGTAAAAACGTTATGCGTAATATTGAATATATTATTGACATGAACCTATTTTGTTTTCATTTTTATCACCCTATCCCCATTTGAATATAGGCTGGTGCATGAACATAAAGAAAGTAGAAAAAATCTGGACCCCAGTGGTTCTAATGGCTCTTTGAATACCTCAGAAAAATACTACAAAAAGAGAAATTTGCCTCTTATAAAGAAGGGATTGTTTATTCGAAAAGCAAAGATGAATGAATATGAGGCAATGCAAATTAAGAGCAGCGTTGGAGCAAATGTATATAACTATATTGATATATAAAGTAGATTTTTCAATAAAAAAAAAATGTGTTAATACTTTTGAAGCACCGGGACTTATTTAGTAAAGTTCTAAAGATTCGATTAAACAAAATTCAATGAAATAGGTAAGAATAACAGGGTCTGTTTGATCTTGGTTTCCGGTCACTGGGAATTAAAGGAAATAAAGAAGCAAACACACTTGTCAGAAAGGGAGCACAAACTAATTTCATTGGCGCAAAACCTTTCTGTGGTATAGGTGAATCTTCCTGGATTGGATCATTTCAAAAAGTTTCTTTGAAAATTTCATTCTGCAAGATTCAAGAAGTATTATTATCTTAGCAACAATCTGCTATCCTCCTCACTGGATTCCTGATAGAGTGTGCAGCCTCAAAAAGCAACTTATGAGTCTAGCAGAAAACGACTAGTACAGATTCTGCGGGAAGGAGGAAGAAACTCTGAATAAACTGGTGACAGAATTAATGCGTCGCCAACGCTAGCCATCGCAAAAAATGCTTTAAAGACTTTTAGTAATGAGAAAGCAATCTTCTTAAAGCCATCTCAGATACTGGAGTTCATTAGAACTCTGGAACTTGAGGGCGAGCTGTAGACTACAACACCTGATGACAAGAATAGCAGTATAATGAAACTTCTCTTAAATCTACATTCTACTACTCCACTAGATGATTCTTTTACATCCAACACATAAATAAAGTGGAAAAACTCTGCAATTGAAACCTTTTTTCCAATAAATATTGTAATGCAGAATATTATCGTAGGTATTACATATTTAACATATTCGATGGAAGTTTATTCAGCTATTACGAATTTCTTTCTGAACTTTCTCTATAATTTCGCTGCAACTCTATTCAACAGTTCACAAAACACAGCATGACACTATTTCAAGAATTCCATTTCAACCACTTTGCTACGAAACCTGATATCAAAAACTGTCTTTATCTACTCCATATCAAGTATCGAAAACCCTGCAATAAAAAAAACATTTCCTTCTCCTGTCAATAACCGATTACAAATAAAAGTCCACGATGTGATCTGTTCAAATATTCAATCTTCGAACGGGTTTTCCAACTATAAGGTAGATACACCTGCGCGCGCGCCACTGTGTCCCAACACATGCCTACCTTAGCTGCTCAAAACGCAATCCCACTATCAACAAGTGACCTCAGATCAATGCTTCGATGCGTTCCGTGCTTATTTGCTGCAATAACTGTGATAGTGTGTCGTTCGAAGAAATAAGTAGTTCTTAGAAATGTTGAATCCCAGAAAAAAATCCGGAAAATCACCATCCAACAACAGGTTTCCTAAGAACCAAACGCACCCTTCGAAGTGATGGTCACAGACCTGGATTCCTCATCTCTGAACTCCTATGAAGAAGACGTCGACTGCGGCTCAAAGTCAGAGCAATTGGAGCTCTCGAATCCTTTAGACTCATCTCATGTAGAGGGAGCTGTAGTCCTCCAAAGGGCCGAGCAAGGAGAAACATGCCCCACTTTTGGCAACATCTGTATATCGAACGGAAGCGACATACATTTCGGCAACAAAACTTTTTATCAGGGACCCGTCACAATAAAACAGTTTGTTTTAACTGACGCTGAAAAATTGAAGAAGATAAGTGAGACTGAAATCTCCCCTAGTGATGTTGAAAAGTTTAGTCAAGTTGATCTGGATGGTGGAATTGTTAATCCTAGTTTCGAGAGAGAGTCTTCGAATAATGATGAAGTTGGTAACACTGGAGGTACTTCAGAAGCTGTTGAACGTACCAGTTCCAGGAGCAGGTATCTCAAAGGTAAATTTAGCATGTTTTCGTCATTGGATCTTCTAATTATTCGATTATAAATAAAAACGAGCATCTTCAAGATGTTTTTTTCAATTTTCTTCTTGGCCTTCAAAATGCATAACTTAGAGGAGCATTGCTGCATAACAATTGATTTTTATCTCAAAGTTCATCGAAATAACTCTTCTTGTTTCCAAGAAAAGCTCTATATTCATGAAGAAACGAATTTTTTATTCAAATTTTGGAATTTGTACTTTTCGAAACGTAATTTGTGAAAACTTTGAACCATGTTTTCCCCGAAGGATTTCGAAGGGGTTTTTTCAAAATTATAAATTTAAATTAGTCCACCTTTTATACAGAATTTTTCTCAGAACTAAATGAAGGTCTTCATACACGTGCTAAAAATTCAGGGTAATTGACCTTCAGGAAAACGTGACTACATATAAGATTTTTAATTTATTACTCTGCTTTGATGAATACAAAACTAAGATGAATTCAAAAAATGTTAATTTAACTACACGCAAAATTTCAACTCGATCAGATTTGGTGTCATTGAAATATTGTTTTTTCGATAGTCTGCTTGAAAAAAAAATACAAAAATTGAGAATAAGCCTTGAAATCATTATGTTATACCTACAAGCAGAATGTCAAATCGATAGGATTCACTTTCGCTTCTGCTATTGAGTATTTTTATCAATCAAAATACGGCTTAATACAATTTGACAAAAATAATTAATAGCTTGTAATTTTATATTATAATAAGTGTAATTGAAGCAAATTAATGAATAGATGCCCGGTTCTTCAAAGCCACAAGGACATCCTACATTATCTCCTATAATAACAATAAACCTGTTCTTCAGAAACACGTCGTAGACTGGACACACTTGAAAGATTTTCATAGGAAGGAAATTTATTATGTTTCGAAATAATAATCTGTATTCATGGTATCAACAAATAAAGACAACGAGAAAACAAAAATTTCAAAATGAATCTCTCCTAACTATAAAGTCAGCAGCTGCTATTTCAGAAGTAGACAGCGAAACTAGAAATACTTAGTCCAAAGTGTACTGCCTATAGATTCGAAGATTTTTCTTAATCATTCAGCTACTAAAAATGCATCAGAAGAATAATTCACTAATGCTACAAAATACTGTCAATAATCAAAAATATTTGAGCAATTTGAAAGTTAAACCAAGATTCAACTATATACATATCGGTAACAGATATTACCAGCAATTATACCAAACTTGTTTATTTTTTTATCGAGAATGAAATTTGCATTTTAATAGTCGTACGTGTCCTTCTTGAAGAGCAGTTAATGCAGTTATTTCATTCCACCAAGGCTAATAACTTGCATGAATTTCTCTTCATCTATTAAATTTACGAATACAATGAAATTAGACAACATCGATTAAGTTGAGAAAGGTTCGGCCTTTATTTCTGTTTACAATCGTTTCTTATTTTCCTGAATTCCTATAATCATTTTTGTTAGTTACATCATTTAAAAGACCGTTGCCCGATAGAACAAATCTACCAATATTTGATTTTCAATACACTTTTCTGAAATTGGTTCAAAAAATCTCATTTCCTAGACTCTGTTTATCTTTTTTGGTGATTCTTCGTCAAATAATTTATTTATTTTGCAGGTCTATATCTGCAGAAGCTTTTGAACAATTACAAAACACTATCAGTATCAATCTGCTTTTTCCTCGTTATTCTGTCATTGTTTGCATTGATTCTGACTCAGCTTTTGAAAAGTCCAGAAGCACTGATAGTTAAGAATGATGAGGATTCTTCAAAACATGTAGATAGTGAAGATTCCCATAACACGCCAATAGAGGGGCCTATAGGTATGTAAGCTCATCATCAGTGTATTTAGCTTTCAATTTCTTCAGCAAAATAAACTCATGACAATGAAAAAAACTACAGGTTTTCTCTAACGTTTGCAACCTGAGTCCCATAATATTAATTGACAGTAGACATCAGAATAGGTAACTTTTTAAAGGTTATGAGGCGTTGACAGCCGTTACAAGTTAACCATTGGTCTCCATAAAGATTGGTCTACATTCGAAAAATTGTGAAAAATTATAATTTATATATGAAATTTTGGGATTTCAACCTTCAAAAGTAGTATGCTTCAGAATTCAATATAAATTCAGGATTTCAACTGAAAATAATGAAAATTTATCAAAAAAGCAAATGTATGAGAGTCCATTTTAATGATTACATGCTCATTTATTCGAAATAAGATCTTCTTTCTTGCAGATCCCACAAAAATAAAACCCCTGGTCCTGAAGATGGTAAGCCGCTGGGAATGGTTGGCACAACCTCCTACCCAACCTACAACCCCTCTAAAAACCCCTGTGCCCTATGTGATAATCTCCCATACAGCAACCGAAACCTGCCTCTCCCAAGCCCAATGTGTCTTCCAGGTTCGGTACATCCAAACCTTCCACATCGAGAGCAGAGGATGGTTTGACATCGGTTACAACTTCTTGGTAGGAGGTGACGCAGAAGTGTACATCGGGAGGGGATGGGAAAAAGAAGGATCCCACACCCTTGGCTATAATAAGTACAGTATCGGGATATCCTTCATTGGTACTTTCATAGATAACCTGCCTACCAAAAATCAACTGGTAGCGTGCAAAAGACTGATTCAAAAAGGTGTTGAACTTGGTTACATCAAGAAGGACTATAAATTACTTGGAGCAAGGCAGCTACAAACTACGCAAAGTCCAGGGACCAAGTTGTTTGAGGAAATTAAGAAGTGGCCTCATTGGACTGAAGAGCCTTAGAGCTCCTTAGTCCCCAGTTTCCTCCAAAATTGTATATAATAAAAGGTCATGTGTATAATATGTAAATATGTAATATGTAAATAGCGTTTTAGTTCAAAATAAACCATGTACAGTTTAATAAAAATGTTGAATTTTGATTTATTATTACGTAAATAATGAAGTTCAAAAACGAACACAAGATTTTTAAATTTTTTTTTAATTGAGGAAATGATGCAAAATTTTCACAAAGATTTATCATTTGTCAATTAAATTGATATCGACTTCAAATTTCATAACTCCAAAACCATTAGGCATTTGCGTATTCTCCAAATATCATGATTCATGGTTTAATAAACCACAAGTCATAAAGAAGGAATTTTCCCACACTATATACATTGATTGTTAGTAGACTTTCAGATGGCACACTACTGAAGATTTCCACATGTGAAGCTTACCTCAAAACTTTAAATAATTCTAAAAAATTAATGTCGGACAAAGTAAACATCAATAATGATTTTCTCTCTTTCATATTTTATATCAGACTCGAAAGGGCGATACAGAAAATAACTTTTCTAATTTAAAACTAGAGATCTCTTGACCTCAGAAAAATTACTACCATCCTTCATATACTATTCTAAACCCAATAGTTAAAAGTTATGAAATGTTGAATATTTGATTGACGTGGAATGGTAAAACATTAAATTGTTTTTACTTCATCAATAGCCCAAATACATAAATAATCTAGTAATATTTGCTTAACAAAATATTTGAGTTGAGTTGAGTGAAAATAAAGATTTCTATTATCCCTTAATAAATTCAATAAGAACTTCATTTTGAATAAAATACTCGGTATCTGATTACTGAACCAAAGCTTAAAATTTTCTAAGCAAAATCCTTAGGAATATATAAAATGTCAACTAAAAACTTTAAAAACATTTGATAACAAGATCTATTTCCTTTGATATTATTACAAACTCAATTACTCCTACTGTGTTTATTATTCTTAGGATGTGTCCCTCTACCTCCTCGTTTTCTTTTATTATCTCCACCTGGTGGTCCATTACCCGTGACTCGATTGGTATTGTTTGCTGTCGGAAGCTTCAGAGATGCATTTGTGTTGTTGAGCACTGGTTGATTTGGAGGAGTTGGGGCTACTACAACTGGAGGTCCCACTCTTCCAGCACCATTATTAGTCCCATTGTTCAAAGGCAAATTATTTGGTGGTCCGCACATTGGAGCCATAGGCGTAAGAGCTGGATTCACTTCACTCATGTTCAGTTGTTCGTTAAACACCATACAAAATTCACCAATTTTCTGTAAATCTCCTCCTTTAGAAATATATAAAGTAAGACAGTTTCTCCACACGTTAACATAGCCTTTGGTCAATAACACAATATCACCTGGCATAAGTAATTGTCCAGCTTCGTCCCAAATACTTGCGTTTATACATGCACTTCCATCTGCTACTTTAAATGTTCTTACCTCTCTGTTTTCTTTTGTAACAGTTGGATGGCCTATTTCAAGCACTATGAATATTACATTTATATTTTTGAGACCTGGTCTCATATCTTTAATAAGAACGTAATTAGTTTCCATTTTACTGATTTTGATTCACACTTGTAATTAATGGATTGTATACTGTCATAACTTTGGTATTTACATGCAGTTAATACATATTATTTTTCCTAACCTAGAAATGCCTAAAAAATGTCTGTATCAAAAACTCTTAAACAAGTACAAAAGATTCTTTTAAAAATTTTTTCGTACAACTACATCGAAAATTGTTTGAATCTGAAATTAGAGAAACTATTGTTTCACATATTTTGTTGTAGCCATAGAAAAATCTGTCATACACAGACTGACAGACAGATGACATCAGCGTACGTTTTCATTCAACGTTACTGGTTTTCCCAATTTCCCATAGATATAATAATAACATTATTATTATTTTAAGTCTATGGTAATTACTGAAAATTCCATAGATATATATCTAGAGAAACTTTAATCTCTGTGGGAACATCTAGGTTCATTAATCAAATTAACAATGTCAAATTGTCAAAAATTGGAGAACTTAAAAAACTAACTAATCGTCATCTATCAATAAAGTACCAAAATATTGTGGTAACGCTGTAATAATTGAGTAAACTATAATGTTAGTCGCTGCTGCCATCTATGGACGAAAGTCCAAGCTACGAGTTAATTGAATAGTATTCTCATAGATGGTGTTCTGCTGAAAAAGAAATATGTAACTGATCTTGTTAGTGACATCTATAAGTGAATTTTCTAACTATGTGTTAGTTTCGTTAACTGTAATCAGATGACGCTCAGTTCACAAACACAGGTTTCTTGTATATTCCGTAAACCAATTTTTATGACGATTTTTGAATAACTGTCAAATCAAAGCAACTTCGTTAATTTGTTTTTGTTCATAAATAGTAATAGTAAATAACTATTTCACAATGAGCGTTGATCGTTTTATGCAAGATGAACATGAAAAGCACTTTTTTAAGTTTTCTTCATCAGAAGTATATTACCTAAGTAAGTAGAGAGAATATCGTCCTTTCTCACTATAAATTAACAATGTTTCAGTTGAAGAAGCTGTAAAAAAGTGTATAATTCGTTTGATGGAAGAATGTAAAAAAGGCGTAATAGAGGAAAATGTTTGCAGTGATTTAGCTCTACTTGATAAAGAGATTGGAGAAATGGAAGCTTTATATATGAAGAAATGTATGGAAGTTTTAGTCGAATTCAAGGTAAACATAAAACTTGGTTTTATGTTCATTATTGAAATTATCCAATATATTGTAGGAAGTTCTCAGGAATATATTTTCCATACCTGCGAACGCTGACATCTATAAAAAATCTGAGAAGAAAGTGTATACAGAAGAAGAAGTCAAAAATTTACGAGAAGAAGTTGTAAACTTGCAGAACGAATTCTTTAGAGTAAGTTTTGTACTAAGGAATATGTGTAATCCTAACATTGTATTTATTTCCAGGAAAAAATGTATTTAGCACATTTGAAAAAAGAAATGAATGCAATAGAAGCTTTAAAACCTTCATTCCTAAGAACACAAAAGATCCTTGAGGAGTTAAAAAATGAAACGGAGTCAGATAATAGAAGTAAACTCGACAGGATTAACCAAAAGATTGAAAACTGCTCAAAAAAACTTGATCTTCAAATTAAAATTGATGAATCGCCTGGTCTTGCCGAGGATTTAGGTCTTTGAAATATTATTTTAACATTTTTTGATAAATTGTACAGTCTTTGTGTAGTTTTTTGTAATATTTTTTCAATAAACAAAAATAAATCTGATTCTTCTAAAGAAAAGAATATTATAGACTTCTTTTTTGGACATATATATATATCAATGAAAAAATTTTTAAACAATGAAAGATTTGTTAAAACTGTAGAAACGAGAATCCTTTCAATAATTCATAGGTTTATCAATTAGAAGTCTGACAAAGCTACATTTTCACTGACACTAGCATAAATGCAGACTCATTGTTCAAATATTTGTTAGCTCATATTCGTTTCCATGATTGATTAAATAATACCTGATTGACAAGAACATAATAGGTACCCCAATTGTGTACTTACCTTCAAGTTAAACCTCTTAATATTCAGTTTCAACCATTGGGTGTTCACCCAACGAAAAGTTTGCAATTTTCAGTATTTTATGATGAACCTTCCACATACTATCTTTATACTAATTCTATTTGAGTCTACTTATGCCAGAAATGCTCTGAAGTACATACTAAAACATAAACCGGTGATGAACCACACAATCAATTTTTTTCCTCAATCCAATTGGATCGAATATACTTACTACATCTCTAAAACCCAAGCTCTCACCAAAAGGAAATCTGATAATGCAACGAAAAAATTAAAAATTGGGGTCAACAATAAAAATAATTTTGATTGTAGCTCAATGATGAGTGACAACAATAAGTCCATATTTGGGGGATTTAGTATAGATGTTCTACAAAGTTTAACTGATGTTCTCAATATCAGGTAAGGAAAGTTTTCTAAAACCTATCTTAACATTATGAAATATCAGTTTAGAATAAATCTAAGGCAAAGTTACCACACTCTGCTATGAATGTGGAGGTGTACAGGGCAGGGGTCACTGATGATTCCCGGGATGAAGCACCGTAATCCCCTATTTAATAAATTGGTTGTGAACACCTCACAAAAAGATTAATCCTTTCTTCAATTTGCAGCATTGAGTTATATGAACTGAACGGTAATTCGAGTATGGACACTTCTGAATTCGACGTTACTTTATGCGATAAAAGTAAAGAACAGTTTGAATATTTTCAGGTTGATATTGGCAGGTAAGAGTGAATTCTCAAAATAATTTCTTCATTGTACAATAAACACTTTATTTCAGATATTCAATGTTGTACAAAGCCAAGAAACTTCATTTCATCAGGGACATTTTCATATTGACCTTTTCCGGGACCTTATGGTTGGTGTTTTTCGTCTTGTTGGTACTTCTTGCGCTCTGTTTGAGAATAGCCACCTTGCAGTACTCGAAAATAGATAGGAACAAAGAACCCTGGTCTTGGGTGGAAATCACACTGTGGGCAATAGCAGCTGCTTGTCAACAGGGTAAAAAAATTGAGATTGTCTGTTTATAAAATATGAATATTACAAGTTGTAACTTCGAGATCATTTAAATTTTTTTTGGTGAATATTTATTCATTAAAATAATTCTAACTACTTTGTGCATGTTGATCAATAGGTTCTGGATATGCGCCAGTCGGATTTGCCAGTAAAGTGATATTCCTCATCGGTTACATCATGGCATATCTTCTATATACTGGCTTTACTGCAGCAATAACTTCAGTTCTTTTACAAAGCGAAACAACTCCAGACTTGAGAAGTGTATCTCGTTACACTACTCTTGTATGTTTAGCAGATTACGAATGTATATCAAACATACCTTTCGGAGAGTTTGTAAGTATTCTCAATTATACTCATACAGAGTGACTCACGGAAACCTGACGTTTTCAATAATCGTTACTCAGTTGAGTACCCTTCCCAAATGTCAGATTTCCGTGAATCACCCTGTATAATTTTTGTCGCAGAAGCAAACGTACTTTGTACCAAGTATGGATGCTCTTCTGGATTACCTAAACTGGGATGACACGATACTTATGGCTCCAGAGGTGTACTTCCAATATTCCAGACCAAAGATCAGTCTTGACGATCAGTTGGAAGCCACCTCCATTTCACTAAGCAACTATACCTTCAAGTTGGGATTTGGGATCAATCGCCAAAGTTCGCTAAGGGTTGCGATGAAAGAAGGGTAGGTGCAAGAAGAATATTCCTCTAATTACCTCTCTATTCACTAATAACCTTGAAGAACAAAATCGTGCGGGAATATCTCAGTTTCACACAGATTTCATGGTTATATTTCATTATTTTAAGTTCCTGTCACGAATTTATCTATTATTAGAGAAAATAATGTATAATTCTCGAACAGAAGACTCATTCAGGATCCAAATCAACCCTGAAAAGTTTCTAGGTTATCTATTGGGAGTTGTCGTTTTTACGGTCATACGGACAATTTGAATTGAAGTTGACGACGGATTCGTAATCAGTAAGTCAAATTTTATCATTCGAGACCATTACTGGCTCAAAATTCGAAAATTACAGACATTGCGACGAAATGAAAAACCAAAAGAAACATTTCACAAAAATGTGATTTTTTTCCTACTCATTCCCTGCATGCATTTTCAGTCTATTCAAGTTACAAGAGTGTGGCATCCTTCAGAATATATTCCTGCGTAACCTGCTTCAGTTACCGATGACCAAGAAGAAAACTGAATATGGATATTCCAGTGCTGCACTAGAACATGTTAAATCAGCTGTTTATATTTTGTTTTATGGAATTTGTGCCGCAGTTCTATTTCTGATAGCAGAATCATGTTATTCGCTCTATAAAAGCAAAAAGAAATTTATCAGTCAGATATTGTAGGTAATTGAAATAATTAAAGTTGTCTGTACTTTTTGTTCTAACATTTCTTCCAATATGAGGTTTCATTTTGATCTAGAACGCTCATTTTCAATGAAAAATACGAGGGGAGGTTTTCAATGTGTTTGAGCGGATATTGTTCCATTTTTAGTGATGGCGTAGTTTTTACTTGTCAAATTTCACATAGAGGGCTATTCAAAATGAAGCCTCCTACCGGAAAACCTTTGAATATCTTTGAAGTTTTAGTATAACTAATTTATGACTTAATTGTTCTAAAAAAAAACAAGAATATACTTAAAACATTATTTATATTTATTGGCAGTAACATACATACCCAAACAATGCCCTCATAACAAATTTCATACATCATTTGAGAAAATGGAAGCACAAAATAATAGCAGACATTCCAACAATGGAACGTGAAGCGATCATTTCAAAGCAATTCAATGTAAAAGTTAAGTAAGGGTACGAGGGAACCATGTTTCTGTTATGTCTCCCGGGAATTCTTATCGAAAATATATTCCTACATTACGTTTACAGATATAAGAAAATAGTTTGCAATCATCATGAGCATTCGATACCAAAAAAATAAAAAATTATATGTTGACTAGGATTTTTTTTAGATCTACAAAAACCATTCACTAGATTATGAGATCAGATTCTAGAGATATTTTCTCACAAATTTCGAAATTCTACTCACTTTATCAATTTAGATGAAACACTTAAAAATGAATTGTATTTTATTCAGGATGAATTGTTCAGTCTTTCACATAGAAAGTAATAAAAGATTAAATAGAAGCAATCGTCCAATATTTCACCAAGAATTGTACCTCAATTTCAGTTACTGAAAAAATTACATCTTCTATCATAACATGATATTGAAAAATTAGCTACATCAACATAGAGGTAACAACTTCTGGTATATAATTGGTCAACTTATAATTTTACATTTCTTTCTAAAATTATTCATCACAGTTTAAGGATAGGTGATTATCCTTAAATTAACTACTTGAAAAAATTGTAAATTCTCACAAAACTTTCGGTAAAAAAATGATATAAAACGGATGAGGCTAATATTATATTTTCATTTCTACCTCAAATATTTTTTCTCATTCATATTGTTTTTAAGTATACTGCTAATTGTCTTATTACGGAGCTTCAAAGTGAACAACTTAAAATTGTTAATTTTATGACATTCGTTCAAGTAGTTAACCCATAAACTCTCTTCAAAAATTCTCTAATATATAAAAAATAAACAATATTTTTGTAAAAGGAAAAGTCGTCATTCCTAAAATTAATAATTTTCACGTGTATCATTCAAGGCGGTTGTAATATGCCTTTGAATTTAATTATATGATTTTTCTGTTGGAATTGAATTCTGCAGTATAGAATCGTTTCTAAGAAAATAAAAATTTTAATAATAAAGAGTTTTCCCAACAGAAACAAAACAAATCAAAATGGTTATATTGGCAACACTGTGTATTGTTCTTTGACATTTCTTATGTCAATTGTGTTCAGTAGGTTATGTCATTGAAAGATTCATGCGTCAACAAGGTTTAGAGATTGTTTTATCAAAATCAGTGCTTATTTGTGAATATTCAGAGAAATTTAATAATAATTCAAGGTCTAAATTATTCATTTAATCGACTCACTACTCGTCTATTATATACAAATTTGAAAATGAATCAGCCGTTTTGAAATTTGTCTAGTATACAACGAAAATAGTGAGTCGATTAACTGAATAATGTCTACGAATTGTTAAATTTCTCTCAGTAAACACAAATCAGCATTTATTTGGATAAACAATTAAATAATTTCTAAACATTTTTAATCCGTGTA
Organism: Harmonia axyridis; assembly: GCF_914767665.1. Taxonomy (NCBI): domain Eukaryota; kingdom Metazoa; phylum Arthropoda; class Insecta; order Coleoptera; family Coccinellidae; genus Harmonia; species Harmonia axyridis. The sequence goes on from NC_059502.1 coordinate 1,497,895, forward strand.
TTTTTCTATGATTAAATGACAACCTACTGAACATAAATGACATAAGAACTGTCAATGAAAGTATTGCCATTGTAAACATTTTAAATTGTATCATTCCTATTGGTAAACCTTATATAAAGAAATTATAGTATAAGATAAATTCAAATTAATATTTATTAGGAAATATAGGCTGGACGTAAGGAACTAAAAATTGTTCCCAATTCCCATTTTTTGTCATTTCGAAAAATCAATTGAAATTAAGACATATCCAGAAGAAATATGAGAATTATAGGTGCAACCTCTGACAATAATTCCAAAAAAAAATATCACAGAATAGGGTTTCAAAAAATTAATCTACAAAAAAATTGGCCTTTCGCAATTTCTATTCTCATTTCAAAATAGAGAGGGTTTGATGTTGTATTTGTTTTTAAATAGAATAATTTCCTAGGATGCCATTCGGATAAAGCAGGCTAATCGATAATCGAATAAAATTGAATTTAGTTACCATATATCAAAATTAATATAAATATTAGTTCATTAAAAATAAATCGATTTCGATTGAGAGTTTTTTGAACGAGTTTACAGATGTTCTACAAAGATTTTTCTCCTTACAATCCCCGATATACAAAAATTATACCAGTCGATCGATTGATGGGAATGTTGAACTTCAAAAGTACGGAAAATCCACAGTACGACTTCTACTCTATGCCGTGGGCAAATATCATAACCAGACCTGGTTCGACCATCATATCCTCACCCATATGGCTGTTATCACATGCAAGTACCAACACGGCCTGCTTACCTGGAACTCTCTTACACAAATAGTTCTCATACTGCCTGCGGTTATTCTGTCTGGTTTCCAACGAGCACAATCCGGGGGGCCACCTTCTCTCGTGACAATTCTGCATGAGGTTGTCCAGTATGTGCGCTGGACATCCCATTTCGTTCAGCGTCCTTCTAATCATCCTCTGCAAAGCAGAAATGATAACAATTTATACTCGAAGACAAAATGTTTTGACAAATTTTTTAAATCATCCCAAAAATGTTGCTCAGTTTTCATTTAGCACACAATGAGTGTAAGTACTTCTAAAAAAAGACGTGAAGATAGCGCTGACGTAAATATTAAGATTCCTACCGATTTCGGACCTAGTTCTTGTTGATATTTTCAAGTCGTCAAGTGTACCGGGTTTTTCACCATAATTTGACCCCCCTTTAACTTTGTTACTAAAAGAGGTACAAAAAAATGTTTCTTACAAAAGTTTCACGAAATCGACTAGTGTTTTTTAAAATGATTTCACAAAACGAAATATATATAGAGTGAGCAACATATTGATAGCGTTTTCATTTTTTCAAATGGAACACTGTATATTTCTCTATATTTATTTAGCTCTTTTTCCCCTGATTTCAAATATATATCATATGTTTGGCCTATCTCTCTTATTCTGAATACCACAGAGTTTCAAATTTTAAGAACCACCTGGCTTGCTCAGTGATCAGTTTTCAAGTGGTAGGCTGCGATAACTCAAAACGTCCTTTTTTGAGTTATCTCGTTGGCAACGATATGACATATAGTCCAATTGCCAACGAGATAACTCAAAAAAGGGCATTTTAAAAACCATCTGGCTTGCTCAGTAATCAGTTTTCAAGTGGTAGGCTGCGATAACTCAAAATGCCCTTTTTTTAGTTATCTCGTTGGTAATTTGACTATATGTCATATCGTTGCCAACGAGATAACTCAAAAAACGGCATTTTGAGTTATCGCAGCCTACCACTTGAAAACTGATCACTGAGCAAGCCAGGTGGTTCTTAAAATTTGAAACTCTGTGGTACTCAGAATAAGAGAGATAGGCCAAACATATGTTATATATTCGAAATCAGGGGAAAAAGAGCTAGTCAAATATAGAAAAATATACAGGGTGTTCCATTTGAAAAAATGAAGTTGCAATCAATATGTTGCCCACTCTGTATATATTGCGTTTTGTGAAATCATTTCAAAAAACACTAGTCGATTTCGTAAAACTTTTGTAGAAAACATTTTTTTGTACCTCTTCTAGTAACAAAGTTAAAGGGGGGGGTGAAAAACCCGGTACATTCCTTCCAAACATAAATATCGTAACTAACCTGCAAAATCTCATCTGGCGTAGATATCATTCCTCCCCATCGGTTAACCCTGGCTCTCTGAAGGGTACTACTCCAGCGAACCACCTCATCTCTCTCCATAGCGTCTGCTATGGCCCTCATCGAAGGATTAGATATCCGAATTGCCCTTATGAATTCCTGCAATGGAAAAATGTAAAAATTTTCTCGATAAATTTCTTAGCGATACCCAGCTTAAAAAAAAAAGGATTAGTAAGAATCTGTTGGTTACTTGTTGGAATCCTTGTTATTTCAATATTGGCAACACTGACAGTTATAAAGTTTCATTGTTTCTTGTAAATGAAGGTGTGATTTTATTAACGAATTTTAAATGAATTGATGGAACTCCCATTAAGGTGAAACAACCTTTACATAACCTTGTTTTCTAACAATGGCAACAATGCCCATAGGGCATATTTTTATTTCACTTCCGGTTTTATTCTGAAGAAATAACTTTCAAACCCAAAATTGAATTCCTGAAGATCTTATTAACATATTATCACTTTCACTAAAAGTAGAGGCTAACTAAATGATAACAGTGCTGTCAACATAATATAAAAGTTAGTCAATTTTCAAACTGGACATCGAACTGTCCTCATTTTAATATTAATGCTAAATTAAATTAAAGTATAATATAATAAACTACACTATGGTAATAACACATGAGCATTGCTGCTCTTCACATTTATATTAATCAAAAAAATTGCTACGATTACTTTTTACATACTTAGTTACTTTCAAAGTGAATATTACATTTTCTAATTATCATTTCAATTGAACTTCTTTTGAAATTGGAAAAGGAAAAGCAGAAAGAACAGCAATACTCACTTTAAGGAGCTTATTGGGACAGCCACAGTGTTTCTACAACAAAAAAGCGCTATTAGACTTTTTCTTAGTGGACTCCAGATTTGAAGTGAGGGAAAGTCACCAAAACTTTGGTTACTTACCTATTTCAAAAAACACACACTATATACACCGAAGAAAGTAACCTTCTATTTATTTTGTCAGTACCAGCACTCGGAAGAAAAATAACCACAAAATTTAGCCTCAACTTTGTTGATGTATGCAAGCATGAAGAAAAAGCAAAAATTGAAGAACACCTAGCGAATTTAAAGCGTTAGGAAGCATAAGAACGCATTGCGAAGCACTTTTAGCAGTTCATTGATTAATTTCTTCCCTTTTTCTCAATTATTTGAAAAGAATAAGACACCGTGTCCAGCAACTAAATATAATTCGTTTATTTTGTTACAAGTATTTTTCAACCTGATAAGAGCATTAAAGTTTTAAGAAATAATAGATTTCCACATTTAAAGCAATCTTAAAAATTAAAACAAGAAACACAAAACATTGTTAATGGCCCCCATAAACTTAACAAAAAGAAAAAGAAGGTTAAGAAAAACCAACAAACAAAAATGAAACATGAACAATTAATAATCAACTGATACAAAAATGTCAAGCAATTAATTTCGTTATGTAGGAATTTTTCAAGTTCCAATGAAAATAGAATTAACAGGATACATACATCTAACATATTCTCAAAGCTCTGACAGAACAGGAATGTATTGAGGTTTTGTGAAACCATGAAAAATTAATCAGTTCATATATCTCCCAATTAATTTAAAAAACCCACCTTCAATAGCTGCATTTCTCTTTTCTGTTCGTTTATCACATATCTTTGTTCTGTAAGTTCCTTCTGAAAATCTTTCAGTTTTTGCTCTTGAGTGTGTATGAGGGATCTTAGTTCTTTGACACAATTATGATCTTTTAATTCGTCTTTTGGTATAATCAGACCACATCCTTGTTCACAAGGAAGTGGTCGTTTGGGATTATATTCACATTCTTCCAAATGGGAGTTGAGGGAGTCTAATTTTAATACTTGGGTGCATCCATAAGGTGCATTATCACAATGAATACAAAGTCTGGAAGAATTAACAAAATATTTAGACATTATCAACTGTAAAACTCATGACAAGATGAAAATTTGACAATTACTGAGGACAATATGATCTCAGTAATGGCTTATCAATAACTTATTCCACATGTGGCACCCACCTTGATAATAAGTTCCTCAAAATTCGAGGAACTTGACGAAGTTGTGCAGATGTCACAGTTTGCCTGTCTACTGGGCAAGTTGGTTGTCTGGAAATCCATTCAGATATACAGCATTTACAAAATGCATGTTCGCATGTAGGAGCCTTAGGGTAAATTTTAAATTAATCGTAACTAATGGAACGAATTCAAAATTTACCTGTAAGGGATCCTCTAGAACTCCGGAACATATTGGACAAATCAGCTCTTCATCAACATCCCCTTGAAATCGATTCAATTCAAATCCCATTGTTAACCATTGATATCGAAAAAGTCTTGATCTAATTATAAGAATAGATCTAGTAACTTGTTGAAATTAATAAATAATAAAAACGTGTTCACACATGTTAATGAGAATATTTAACAATTTTTTGTCATACTAGACGAAACTTTACTGTTATGACATAACAAAATGACATATCTGGTAGTTGGCAGATGGAAGAAAAAGTAATTGAATTGAAATCTGAACTCACCCAATGAGTAATTGTTCTGTGGTAAGTGAGAACATTGACCTGTATTGAGGTTAAATTTGTTCGTATACGAAATTTCGAATTTTAAGAAGTTTTCATTAATAATTGTTGTTTCCAAAATGAGTTCGGGAAAGATTGTGAAACCCAAAAGCAAGTATTATATGAAACCCCTCCGAAAAAGAAATAGCAACATTGATATCAACTACAAAGGTTTTTTATGCAGTTGTAATAATAGAGAAAAAGATTGCATTAGAGAATCTTACCAAATTCTCAATAAAGCTGCCGACGAACTATATAAAGAAGAACCTACTGAAACTAAGGATGAAGAAGTCGATATATCTGATGAAATATCGAAAGAAATCGATAGCTTAAAGTCTGACAATGCCAATCAGAAATTCAAATTCAATGTATGTGATTCTGGAGCAAAAAATTTGATATTTATTCGTACTACCATGGAAGATCCAGTAAAGATATCACAACACATAGTAGAAAACATCTTTCAAACAAAACAGCAACAGACAAGGTTTCTCATCAGACTTGTTCCAGTGGAAGTTACATGTAAGGCACATGTCAAGGATATTGAGAAAGCTTTTCAACCATTAGCCGAAAAATACTTCCAAAATGAAGGAAAGACCTTTTCTATAATTTACAATCACAGGAATAATAATTCCCTATCAAGAGATGATGTTATAAAAACAGTAGCGGAGAAAGTTTTATCTTTGAACAAGGATAATAAAGTAAATCTGAAAGATGCAGAAGTGTCCATAATAATAGAAGTTATTAGAGCATTTGCATTTATAGGTGTTGTTCCACATTTCATTAAATATAAGAAGTATAATCTACTAGCTTTAAGTGATAATGTAGATAGAGTAAATGAAGAAAACACAGATATTCTGAATGACAGTGAATCTGTTAAAGAAGAGGTTGCAGAGACTCTAAATGAGGGTGAAGCTGTTAAAGAAGAGGAAATAGAGTCTTTGAATGAGAGTGTACCTGTTCAAGAAGTAGTAGTAGAGGCAGCATAATAGGGGATGAGTTAAGAAGTTGACGTCTATAATAAATCTTTAATTTTGTTGAGAATATGGATTTGTTTTTCATATTAAAAGATGATTGAATAAAAATTTTTTTCACCTTGAAAATATGGCATTTTTATTTGTTATGTAGAGATCCTTTCGGATTTATTTTCACACTTCTTTGTTTTCAAGAAAGTGATATTGCTTTTAAATTATCTAACTCTCATATGGAATCGATTCCTCTCTATTTGAATATTATAAGATTGGTACTAAATAAATTCTATTATTACAGTTTGAAGCTTTACACAAAGTTCAGTGAAAAAACTTGAATAATAATAATCTGAACAAACACGCAGAGGCTCCCGACTTCATGACCGTTTGTCTCATTTTTTTTTCAAAGAAAATTATTTTGGATATTTAATGAAAGAATTGTCTTCTTGAATTTTAAAGATTAAAATTCCAAAAATCGACTTCAATAAAAAACAGAAGTAATAAAGAAATATGTAATTACAATCATCTCATGATAGTATTTTATTTTGGGTGAATGACTTAAAAAATTATGTACATTTCCTTAGGAACATAAAATATACAAAATGATACTAAATGCAAAAAATAAATATAATTCAATTAACATCTGCTATATTCACTACACTACAATTGTTTTTGAGGTCCAAAAGTTCAGCTTACAATTTATAATTTAATTAACATTTTCCAATTAAAACCAAGGAGCTCACGATAACATTGAAAATTACTAACTTATCTGCACAATATACATTAGAATAAAAGAACTTCCTTCAATTTAAAACAGACTTCCAAGTCTACATTGAAAATTCCTTACTTATGTGTAAAATTTACAAAATGGAAGTAATCAATTAGAAATGGTAACACAACTCTGGAAATTTTAACAGCTTATAGATAAATTCGAAATTTTATCATTAATTCTATAATTTATCGAGGGGGAAGAAACCCAGAAAAGAGAAACACAAAATCTTGGTGAAAAATCGAAACAATATCAACAAACAAGAGTGTTCTTCGTTAACGATTTTTTTAGCATAAAAAAATCTGAGTCTCAAATTTGGGGAGTGCTACCAGTACAAGTGGTAGTTATAACAAATAAATACATAGGGAATTTTTTTTTGTACAAAGGGATGAAGAAACAATATCTGTAATAAGGTGTGCCTTCCATTTCATAAGTAATTACTGTTCGCCCTTATAAAACTTGTATAATCACATACGATTGTGTTTATTATGATAATTTTTATGGTGAAAGTTATTATTATATCTGTGTCGATGGCCGCCCTTATTATAAAATTGCTTATTACCGTAGAACCTCGAGTTAGAATTGTTGTTGTTCCGGTGATTCCAGGTTTTCGAACTGTGATACTCCTGTAAACAAAAAGGATTTACGATTAAAATATGATAAATACACAATTCAAAATACAAAAATTCCGGCTCTTTTATAGCCCATCAACCCCACTTTTGACTAGTTTAGTTTTAGCACTATCTATTGTTGATAAGCAAGCGCTACAAACGATTGGCTTCTCTTCTCACCTGTTGATTTCAATGGAATATTAGGCCAATTGAAAAGTCCCCAGTCTGGTGCACAGATGGCGGTGCTAGTATTAAATCCATATAATTTTAACCTTCAAACGATACGTGTCAAAATTTGACAGCAGTCCGACCATTAGTTTGTGAGATATTGCATTGTGAGTGTGCTACTTTTGTTATTTGAAAAAAGATGGAAAAAAAGAATTTTGTGTGCTGATAAAATATTGCTTTTAGAAGGGAAAAAATACAGTTGAAGCAAAATCTTGGCTTGATGAAGAGTTTCCAGGGTCTGCAGCAGAAAAATCAACCATCATTGATTGGTATGCTAAGTTTAAACGTGGTGAAATGAGCACCGAAGACGGCGAAAGCAGTGGAGGCCCAAAAGAGGCTGTCGACAACGAAAAAATCAAAAAAGTTCACAAAATAATTTTGAATGACCGTAAAGTGAAGTTAATCGAGATAGCAAACATTGTGAGGAACGTATCTGAAAGTATACATAATATCATTCACGAATATTTGTACATAAGAAAGCTGTGTGCAAAATAGGTGCCGCGCGAGCTCACAATAGATCAAAAGCAACTATGTTGAACAATAAAATCGAATTGTGTCAAAAAAATGTGTTTTACTGTGGTAGACCAGGGACTTTTCAATTGGCCTACTTGATACTTCGATAGCTTTCATATTGATCTCAAAAAAATAGCTGTTAGTCGTTAAGGAGAATTTCTGTCTATGAGAACGAGATATTTTGTCTTTGTGAGACTTGTCCTTTTGTGTTCAAAGTAATAGACTTGAAGCTTTTTCGATTTCTTTCATTTTATAATCACCAGAACAAACAGATAAGTCTGCAGACATTTTTCAGAACTACTACCCAAGGAAAAATATGAAAGTTATATACAAAAGTTTCAAAACATCAATAGAAGAGAAGAGACGAGACAGACACCAATCTTCATAGCGCACTCTAACTGATCCAGTCAGTAGTGGACCGAGAAAGTAGGATTAGAACATAAATAAAGTATATAAGAACTAAAAAAAACTTTAATATTGAGCTTGAGTTGTACCTAAAAGATTTATTTTGTTTAGTTTAACTCTGTTGTTGTTTTGAATATTATATAGTATTATTTTTTTGTATACTGTTAAATAGGCCTTGTCACCTCTACTTGTACTGTATTAGAGGATAAAGAAAAAGAGAATAAAGAAGTGAATAAATAAATAAATAATATGTTCACTTGCCTCAATCGGATGATATCCCGGATTCGACTTGTAACTATTGTTGTTGTGGGTCTTAACATGCTTCTTACGTCCTTGATCGATGGGGTCGGAAACATCTTCTATCGTCCTCTTTCTCTCCTCCCTCCTCTCGTTGGATATCTCCTTGTCCAAACGCGACCTGGTGCCGTTCCAGGTGGACACAGAGTTGAAATCTCTGTAGGACATCTTGAACAGCTCGTTCACCACCTTGTCGTTCTGGCTGCCGTTCTTCATCCAACTCGTGCCCTCGGAGGAAGGTTCTAGGCGACTTTCGGCGTTGGGAGGACTGACCTTCCACATACCGTTCAACGAATCGGCCACCGTGTTCTCACTCACTGTTCTTTTCGCAGGTTCCGAATTGTCCGAACTACTCGAGTCGTTCTCCTCGTACGGAACTAATTTCGTTACTGTTTTGCTCTCCGGAGTTGTTTTGGCCGAACAATTGACCTTTTCACTTTTGATTAACGTTTTAATTGGAACTATTTGATCGCCGGAGAGGCGCACCGTCTCCTTCGGCGACTGAACATGGTTTGGTGTGTTTTGACTAGAATTCTGAGATTGGGGGGACCCGTCCGAGTTGGAGCCGTTTTCGCTGGAGGAATTGTTGGACGTGTCGCCGTTCCTGTTTATCAGTCCGTTCGTGGGCAAGTGGGGCCCGTATACTTTGTTACTGGTGTAGCCTATTCCGTTGGCTATCGGTTTGGATTTGCTGCAGCTCGGTTCGGTGGCTGTGGTGATCGTCTTTGTTTGGACTTTTAGTGTGGGGTTCCTACGGGAGTAAGGTGGAGATTCCAATTCGTACATCAATATGTATGCCATCGTGCTCAGAACCCCTTGATAGGAAATAGGTCGGGCCTGTGAAAAGAAAAGCTTGATTGTAAAAGCAGCTGTTTTTGAAACATAAAAACACAATAATAATAAGATTTTTTTTCTAAATAATCTTAGGAATAATTTTTGTATGTACCCCCAATTTAAGAACACCCTGTATACAACTTTGAGATTCACCTATAAATCATGTTATTAAATACCAACAGAGTCCTTCAATCTTTGCACAAACAAAAAATTTCGATAAAAAAATCAACCATTCACATCTGACTTAACCTAAAATTCTGACAGATAATTCTAACCTAAGAAATTCAATAATACCTTAGATTATTTACACCAAGATAGAGCATAGTGAGAGAGAAAACGTGGCCGAAATAAGATAGCAATATGTTTATTATTTTCGTCAAAATCAAAACACATTCCCGCAGCTCCCTATTGGTGGCTTTCTACCACGTGACCTGGACGTGCGAATGAATTTCATTATGGCCGCCTTCTTTGACAGCTGATGCTTAGGTGCAACAAGTTCAAACTCATCGTTTTGAGTTAACCAAGTGATTTTTGTAGTGAAAACGAGGTTGGACAATAATTATTTGCTGTATTAAGCTGAAAAATGGTTAATTCCTGTGTGATATGTAAAAAAAGCACCAGTAAAGACTGCGGGCGATCCATACATCGGTAAGTAAACACAACAAATAATAATTTACCATAGGCGTAGCTAGGAATACCTAGCTCTCAATATAAGCATATTGTAAACTTATTTTAAAATTTGATTTGGATAATATGAACATCTAAATATAATATTTCTAATTTCAGTTCCAGTAGCACATCTCCAGATGAAAGGCCTGTGACTCCAGAACCATTAGATACTAATAAGCTAGGTAGTGTCAGGGAATCCTCAAAACTGAGTAATTCTGAACTATCCAGAACTTTAACAGCTAGTGATTTGTCTGCTACACTGACTACTTCAGATTTATCTGCTACATTGACTGCTTCAGATTTATCTGATACATTAACCGCTTCAGATTTATCTGCTTTTTTGACCGATACAGAATCCTCTGGTGCTTTGACAGTTTCAGAATTGTCCGGTACTATGACAGCTTCAGAATCGTCAAGCAACTTGGTATCCTCGGAAGTATTAACAGTAGCACATCCAACTACGTAAGTTTTACTTAATTTTATATTTATAATATTGCAAAATATATTCTGGTTCATTATATAAAACCTTCTTATTTCAGTTCTGAAGCTAAAAGTTCTGTACCAAGACCAAGAAAAAGAAAATGTTTTGTTGGTGATGTAAGGGATGAAGATTTCAGGACACCAAAACAAGGAAAATTTGCCTTCTCCCTTGCTAAACGAAAAATTGCAGAACAGAAAAAGAAACTGAAAGCATTGAGGATGAAGAACAGAAGACTGCAACAGAAAATTTCAGATATTTCAGGACTACTGAATAATTTGAGGGAAATGAACCTTATATCCGATAATGCTCAAGATTATATAGAGGTAAGTAAGATTCAGCTTTGCATATATTTGTGGAATGTAATTATTTTCAATATTTCAGGCATCGTTACCAGGTCCTAGTAGAGATATGGTAAATAGACTCATAAGGGGATCAAAAAATCAGAAATTTACACCTTCTCTACGAGCATTTGCCCTATCATTACATTTTTACTCGCCTAGGGCCTATAATTATGTTAGGGAAAAATTCAATAATTCACTTCCACACCCAAAGACTATTTCTAAGTGGTATCAGACCATCGATGGAACTCCTGGCTTCACAACTGAAGCCCTCAGTGCATTGAAGAACAAAGTGCAGCAGTCTGCGGGAGAACAAATTTATTGCAATCTGGTGATTGACGAGATGGCCATTAGAAAAAAAATCGAATTTATTGCTGGTAAATTTTATGGATCAATAAGTTTTGGAGAAAAACCTGAAGTGGATACTTTACCAGAAGCTAAGGAAGCACTTGTGTTTTTAGTTACCTGCATCAATGGTCACTGGAAAATTCCAGTAGGCTATTTTTTGATAGATGGATTATCAAGCAGAGAAAGAGCCAATTTGGTAATTAACTGTCTGGAGTTTTTGAATGAAGTAAATTTGAGAATAACTTCTGTTACTTTTGATGGAGCAGCTTCGAATTTGAATATGGCGAGTCATTTGGGTGCTGATTTTTCGAATCCTCAATCATTGAAGACTCACTTTGAACATCCAGTCACCAAAGAGAAGGTATTAATTTTTCTTGACCCTTGTCACATGCTCAAACTCTTGAGGAATTGTTTAGGAGACAGTAAGATTTTGAAAACAAAAAATGATAAATTAATCAAATGGACCTATCTTGAAGAACTTGTGAATCTCCAAGACACAGAAGGATTGAATGCAGCAACGAAGATAAGAAAACGTCATTTACATTTTGTGAAAGAAAAAATGAGAGTGAAGATTGCTGCGCAGACATTCAGCAGGAGTGTGTCGGATGCTCTTAAATTCCTTGAGTTTGATTTGAAATTGACAAATTTTAAAGGTGCTGAAGAGACTGCAAATTTCTGTCTCTTAGTTAATGATTTATTTGACATCTTGAACTCAAGAAATAAATTCTCTCCATATACATATAAGAGGGCATTATCTTTTGAAAACATTGATTTATACGTGGAAAGGTTTTCTGAAGCAAAAGAATACTTCATGGAACTGACTTTGAATGGAACACCAGTATTATCTTCAAGAAGGAAAACAGGGTTTCTAGGGTTTTTAATATGTATGGAGAGTCTTGAGGAAATATTTAGAATGTATGTGGTGTCAAAAAAATTAGACTTTTTATTGACCTATAAGTTCTCTCAAGACCATCTGGAGGTATTTTTTGGTGCTATCAGGAGTCTGAATGGATACAACAACAATCCCACAGCCAGACAATTTCAGTCAGCATATAAAAAGTTGTTGATAGCAAGGGAAGTGAGAGGTGCTGATTCTGGAAATGTTGTTAATTTGGACAATACATCAATTCTTCATGTTTCGTCATATAAAAAAATAACAATAAATGATCATAAGGAGGACTTGGAGGAGACTGAAGAGTATAAAAATTTGTGTGCAGCGTTAAATGATCATGATTACTTTGGTTCTTCAGGATGGCAATTATCTTCATATATACAGGATGTTTTAATTTATATAGCAGGATTCGTTGTCAAGTCATTGAAAAAATGTATCACTTGCTCAAAATGTCTTGATATGTTGGAGACTTGTGAAACATATTCATTTCTACAGAAAAGAAAAACGTATGGCAATTTATTCAAGGCATCCAAATTTGTCATTAAGATATGCACACAAGCAGAAAAAACAATAAGATATATGATTTCTAACAACCCTAATATTTTGAGTACAAAGTCTGAAAATTTAATCAATAAGTTGATTCATAATTGTATTGTCTGTTTACCAGATGATGTTTTGAATGCATTTGGCAATCATGTATTTGATGAAGGGTTTCTAGAAAGTCATGAATTGCCTTTGATAAAACTGATATTGAAAAGATATTTCACTATAAGAATTCACCACGAGACAAGAAAAATGAGCGATCAAGTGGTGAATCGAGTAAGAAGCATGCTCACACATCTGATTTTGTATCAGAATCAATAAGTTTTTTTTTTATCTTTACAATTGTTAGTTTTAAGTTTTAGGGTGATCAGGGTGTATAAAACACTCTTTTTTGATTGTGTACTTTTCGATCCTGTTTGGATTCAATTACCAAGGACTATAGCAGTAGTAGATATGGATTCTTAGTTATTTTATTATAAACATTTCTGAAGAATCGATTATCAGTATATTTTAGTTACCTATCGTATTTCTTCAAATCATTATTGTAAAAATCATTTATTTTATGTTACATGTTATTTTTTATGGAAGTTATTAATACATCCTTGCTTGATAATCAATCCTGATTATGCAGGCTTTCAAGTTTCAATTGCTATTCCACTATAAATACTGATTCTCCGTCCATTCCATTGCAAAACTCACAAAATTCCAATCATCTATCTTATATAGTGGAACAAAACTATACATTCATAATATCATTTGCTCTCAAAGGTGCAGGTAATGGATGGACAAGGTTTCAGTAAGTAAGTAAGGCCTATTACAGCATTAATGAGAACTGATATGATTATACTTCACACTTGATGTAAAACTGACCTATCTAATACATTTTCATGTCGAACTGGATCAATAAATTTATTGTTATTTTTGTTATTCAATTTAACATAGTATTCAGGTGTAATACCCTTAAATTTCAAACCTTTGCAGTCAAATGAGCTCCATTTGTAATAACATGGTGGTCCCCAATAAAAATCTGGACTCACCTCAGAACAAGATATCAAGCTGTGTTAAAATCCAAATTTAGATACAGCATCATCTTGTATGGTAATAACCTACCATGCAGCCTTATTGAAAAGTGACCTGAATAGATGTATTCGATATAATAGGATTGTTAATAAAATCATTGATAATGATATAACATTCAATTGTATAGGTATTTGTAATTATTAAAACCAGAACAACAATATTTGAATATCATATTTGCTATTTCAAATCTCTTTTCATATTGAATATTTTTTCGAATCGAAAATATGCCTGCACTATAAAAATTCTGCGTATAACAATGATTTAGAATAAGATGAAAACATCGGGAAGGTTAACAAAATTCATAAAAATAATGACATTAATTATGCATCCAATGAAATAATAATTAAAGATTCGATAACCTTTGAAGGATTTATTTCTATTCTTAACAAATTTTTAGATCCACGCCACTGACTTCTATTTACGACAACACACTTTGTTTGTAAACAAACAGTGTTTATTATGGGAACAAAACATTCAGTTCATCTAGTAAGGGATTGCTCCATCTTGTTGTAAATAATCTAAGAATAATACTCACATTACTATCGTCGAATTGATAAAACGTTCCAGAAGGAACAGATCCAACGGCAGTATAATGTCCACAATTAACACTGGATCCTATATGAGTGATAATCGAAACCAGTTTGTATACCAAAGGTGTAGAAGGTCGGTTTTTGGTATGCTTAGTCAGGTCCAATCGTTGTCGAAAAGCTATGTGTCTATTGATTTTGGTGTTGGACACCGAGAATCTCTTCAATTGAACACACAGAGCTATAGGTGCCCTTTCTATGGAGAACTGTTTTGTAGCAGAAACCTATATAAAAAACATCGGAATAATTTGAAATGTCCAAAACATGAATCAAACAACATTACAAGTTCTACCTAAAGATTCAATAAACTCACCTTTTTTCTACATGATTCACATTGATAAGTGTCATCGTCAATTCTTTCCCTAGAAAAATATCCATCAAGAGCTTCTTCTACAGTCTGAGCTCTCCTGATATCTAATAGCAGATCTTGGAAATGCTGAAAGGTGGTACTGACATGACCGCAATCCTGACAAGTCACAGCAGATCTCAAGTAACCACCAAAGATTTGGTTCAATGGTGTGGTTTCTTTAACTCTAGCATCAAACTGGTCATGATTTTTAAAACGGTTCAAATAAGCTTTTTCCATTGCTTCAATTAGATGTCTCAGAAATTCATGGGCATCTTCCTGTCTGTTCAATATGAAGTTACGGCTTATGAAACGAAGTTTGTTGAAAATGTGTACTGGACGAATGGCATTCATATTGGAATTTTGTGATTCTAACAGTGTTCTTCTCATGGAGCAAATTATACAGAAACCACCTGAAAATATTAACATGTAGCCGAGGTACTTAGCAAGTTCAAAAGAATATTACCTGATTCATAACATGAAGAATAATGTTCCTTGTCAGACATCAACCAATTCACTAATGCAGGAACGTGAAAGAGTGCTTGCAAAGTGGAATTTAAATAGCATGTATTACCCATGTTGATCATTCCACAACCAGCAGACCAATCTGGCAGATCACTCCATCCAAGTTGAATCAATTCTTTTGGGAAAAGTTCCATCTTAGGCATTTTTAATGTTTCTTCCTCTCCAGTTTCAACTTCCATTTTGGCGCTAGAATTAAAATAATAACTGTGTTCCTTCAAATTTCAAATAACAACATATGATTTCGAAACAATTGCTGAATTCTTACCTTGTTTTCACTTCTTCCCGATACTTAAGGAAGATATGATCTGCCCCCGAAGATTGGAAAACATGAACTTGTTTCCCACAAACGATACCTGAAGTACCACCACTTTCAAAATTTATGTTGGTTAATAAAGATTTTTTAGCGGAGCTGGCTAATTGGGTTTCTAAGGTATTATCCGAGTTATTTTTTGTTAATGAGGCTCGAATGGCCGCAGTTATGGGATCTAACGTAGATGCCGGCATAATTATTCCTAAAAACTACACGTGTAGATGCACTTCTGAATTGGCGTGTCTTACAATCACTTAGTTGTGTACCGCGGTGGAGAAATAGACCGTTCACTTGCACAATACATTCAAAATTGCATTTTAAAGTTGATCGTAAACAAAATCCCCGAAAAAATTTTGAATGGCTACACCTGCACACACTATTATGTTATCATACAAACATTTTTCGGCCCTATACATCACCGACAAAGTCAATTTCTTACAACTACTGTTATATGCGCAAGCCTAATTTCCATTTTGGCTTCTAGCCACATCTTCTTAATTTATTCCTTTTTTCTACAGCAGTGGTCTTAGCCTTATACGTTTCATGAATGGCTCAAATATTCAATTATAAAAAGAGTAAATATTCCTAATTGTGTATAAATTTGTCATAGATTTTTAAGAATTAGAAATAATAATTATTATTATTTATTGAAGAATACATTTTGGAGGGTATTTTTACTATTCTGTGGTTATAACCTGAAACTCGAAAATTTTCATCTATGCTTTTTGATTATTAACGAGGTTATCATTCTGTGGAGGTTATGATGAATAGAACCCAAAACGGTTAATTTTTCAATAAATTGTATTTTGGATTTGTTACTACATACCATCATGAAATTACTTGTCCATAATATACTAACAAGTAAATGTTTGAAGGGTGTCAAAGTTGGCTATCCCCTCGCTATTAAGGTATGTTATTTATAATTGTATATTTGCAAAAGATTTTTATGTATATATCAAACTTGATCACCGAATAATAAGTTATAAATCTTATATTTTTCAGGCTGAAGAGGTCACAACATCTGTTGTTGATTTCAATACAGAATTCATTCAAAGAATCATTCCCAAACTAGAATGGAATGTACTAAAAGAAGCATGTGATAATGTGATGGAGAATGGATATCTCCCAAATGAACTTACTGAAAATTATAGTAATGATGAAGAATTGCTTAAAAAAATTCATCATGTTTTGATGGAAATTGAAATTATAAAAGGAAATTTGGTTTGTCCAGAAACAGGTCGATCTTTTCCAATTACAAATGGTATCCCTAATATGCTTTTAAATGAAGATGAGGTTTGAATATGTCTTGTTGGAAGATATATATATTAACAAATAACTGAAATGTCAAATAATGGGATCTTAAATTAGATTTTATATATGATTTGTTGTTCTAATAACTGAGTTTAGAATAAATGTAAATATTATATTGATTTTTGTTTCATGAAACCTATTGACATGTTTTCTTTCTTTTCTATTGTAATATTTGTATGTATCGTGCTGCACAGGTTAAGTGTAAGAATAGCCTGAGGCTAAACTTCGCCTGTGTTGTACTGAAAAAGAAAAATAAAGACGTTTATTATTATTATTATATACTCATCTTTAATTCATTATCACATTCATCATGCAGATTAACAAATTACTATAAGTAATTGATCTCAAAATTACTTTACTTCTAGCAGTAGCCTCAGATATGAAATTAAAGAACTAACTTCAGTCTGTAATATTTGAATGTAGTTAATAAAAAAAAATTTATTTCTTATATTTATTGATATTCAATTTTACAAACATTTATTTAGTCTTCTGT